>NW_006784922.1:5196301-5209446 GCF_000442215.2 Lipotes vexillifer | reverse complement strand
GAACCCGTGTCCCCTGCATCGGCAGGCGGACCCTCAACCACTGCGCCACCAGGGAAGCCCCCGCTCCTTGCTTTTTAACTCCTTGTTGACTTGATCCCTGGTGGGTAAAACCTTTGAAAAGGGAGAATGGTACCATTTAAACATATGTTTCCCTTTTTCTGAATAAGAATACAGGTGGAGTCATGACCACTGTGTAAATTATTAACACTGCACCAAGTTAGACTTGAGTAAGAATTTTGCTTAAGGTACCTTAGTCCCAGTTTCCAAGTCCCTGTAAAGGAGAGGCATGTGTGTATGTAAAGTGTATACATGGACTTTGATTATGTGTTCACATGTATGCGTACACACACAGCGTTGAACCCTCAGTTTTTATTTAGTGTTCCATAATGTAGGAGGTGCCCGCATTTTTGCCCTAAATTACTCTAGACAGTGAGAATTATGTATGTCACTGCCCTTTTATTAAAAGCTCTGAAACAAATTTCTCTGAGCTCAAAATGAGGGAAAAGAGGTTGTGTTGTCTGACAAATTTGAATTCTTTCTTTTATTAAGTAATGAGAGCTGGGTATCCCACTGTGTTTCTGTCTTTGCTTTGTTTGCTAGGAGTCTCAGTGCAAAGCATTTTTGTTGTTGTTTTGTTTTTACTCCATTTTACTAGCTTTTGGCTGCACTGGTATATATAAATAATATAAAAATGTCGGTAGGTGATACATGCACAAACCCAGAACAATGAGACCCCCATGTTCGGTGTACAGAATAACGAGATGAAGCTCATGATTCTTTGCTACATTCACATTCCATCTCAAACCCCTTCACATCACTTCCACAGCTATACGTTCATTCTCTCCTTCCTGCTACCATCTTACATTGTCCCCTTCTTCCAGGATGGATCACTTTTAACTTCCTATTATTTGTGGACCTATAATCCCTTTTACTACTTTATAAATTCCTTGAGGACCGTTTCCTTGAACCCTCAAAGCAAAGCCTCCTGCATTGCCAATCCTAAGTGCTCAGTGAATTGGGTCGCCAGATAAAATATATGACACTAAGTTCAATGTTAATTTCAGAGAGACTGGTAATAATATTTTTAGCATTGACGTGTACAGTGTAATATTTGTGGTATACATAATCCAGTTTATTTGCATTCCAGTTTATTTAGGCATCCTGTAGTTCTGTGAAATCTGGCAACTCTATCAGTAACTACAGGAAGGGTTCTGTACTGAGGCTTTATCAGACATGTTGTCTCATAAGTACATGCATGGCACGAGGGGCAAGATGCTAGGGGTCTTAACACACAGATATTAGTACACTATCCTTTCTCATGCTCCCTGCCCTCCGCCCCTTTACCTGCAGTCACCTTGGAGACAGGACCAGCTTTGTGGACAACCATAAGCAGGTCTGACGTATGATACTCTTTGGTGTGTGTTAGGTCTGTGTGTATATGCCCACTGCCATTCTTTCCACGGTTACAGTGCTCTCGGTGGATTCAAATGGTAGGAGATTAAATGCATTTAATGAATGGCTAGAAGAAAATGATCAGGCTCTCGATCTTGAGAGATGACTATTTGGAGGATGATTGGAACAACCCAATAGCTACCTAGCTACCTGAGTGCCAGAGCACACTGATTTCCTCGTAAGCATGACTGCATTCCCTAAAAAGGAATGTTAAGTAGCCTAGTGATGCTGTTACTTTAAGACATGAGGCACTGATCCTGGAGTTCAAGGCTACTTAATGCCTTCTGAACTTTCAGAAGTCAGGGGCTACATAAGAGACCAGAAATGGCAAGGTTGAATTCCAACCCAACACTGGTCATTAATTTCCAAGCAGTGCTTGAGGCAATCATGATGCTAATCTTGGCTAAAAATTTTCTCTTCTTAAAAACAAGGGCAATGTTATGTTTTGCAAGGCACTTAGTGACTTGTTAGAACTGAATTCAGGGCACAGGGTTATAGTTTGGATAACAGTGGTTCCTAGATCCTATTGCTTTTAAACCAGGTAGAGTGGACATTAACTTTCCTAGGAAGGGTTATACAGGCCTTGATTGAGATCTCCCACCCCAGAAATTGGGCGTTTTAATAGATTGCCGTTTGGAGGTGCTGGAGGAGATCTACTGTGCAGTATTTTGGGGGAAAAAAATTGTATGGTTTTGTTCTCGATTTCCTGTTTATTCATTAATCGGTATCAACAAAGATTTCTTAAGACAAAAATAATATGTTCTTTAGGGGGCACACACGGACGTGACGGAAGAAGAATTTGGAATATGTTTGGAACAAAAGCTTACATGAAACTAGGAACTATTCCAAAGAGATATATATGGAAATACACCGTTAAGTGAATTAGATTGTACATAGACGTTTCCTTGTAATAAAGCTAGAGAACTTGTTAGGAAATTTGGACTTGTCTGGAAATTGCTGCTTCGACTGTCATATGGAGTCTATTTTATATGCCCCTGTGGCTGCCTTTGTTCTTTTTGTTTCTCTTGGAAAGCTCCTGATCCCCAATTCTTCCTTGGCCTCTGTCCTAACTGTTTAGATGTAGGGCAGTTGTCAGAAATGTTTAGCATCTCAGGATGCCAGTGACATTTGGGTGTGTCAATCAAAGCATCTTAGTGGGCAAAAGAATGTTACTGAGGAGGGTTCATAATTTCTTCAAAAAGTAAGATACTAAGTACAAATTGTCCTCACATGTACTCAGGTTAAACAGTTGGCCTTGGATATACACAGTGTTTTGTGGCGGTGTCAGACTCTTTTGGAGATGGGTTTTAGAAGAGAAAATCAAAGTCGGGAGAAGTGATACGATGTTCTTGTATCAAGTTTAAGGCCGCTGAGCCTTTTTTCACTATTGCTATGGTTACAAAACAAACAACTGAACCACATTTGAACATTCTAGGCAATGGGGAACTAAACAAAAATGAAAAAATCCGAACCCTGGGAGAAATATAAATGAGAGACAGAGTGGAGGGTTAATAGGCACAGGCATAAGTATGTAATCCTGTAAACTGTCAGTAGCTTCTGTGTGCGGGCTGTGATGTGGGGCTACAAAGACAGATGAGATACGGTCCCAGCTGACACTTGAGTTTGCAATGTAGAAAAGCATATTATGTACAGAAATAGATGGCACTCTATACGCAGGCAGCCCCATAGAAGCAGGTGATTAATGGAGGGGAAGGTAAGGCTAGTAACGCCCCTGGTTGTAGATTCAATGCCAGTGATGCCAAATGGCTAAAGCATCCTGGAAGGGACCTGAGCCACCACGGAACACACACTGTGTGTTCAACACTGTGCTGGGCACTTGGTGTGTGTTACCTATGATCATCATCACTAGAGGTCTAGACATAGAAGCTCAGAGAGGGAAAGTGATTTATCAAGGGTTTCGCAGCTAATAGATGGTGAAACCAGGGTGCAAATCCCTGTCTGACTGGTTTCCCACTCTGTGATCTTGAGTCCACTTGGTGAATGGAATGAGAGCCTCTTACCCCGAAGGGCCCTGAGCTGGAGAGTATTTGATCCAGCCTGAGAACAATATCGAGGAGGACTGCTCTTGCCTGGAAGAGTTGTTTAGCAATGGAAAGTAGAGGGGATAATAAGTCATTGTTTATTGTGGGCCTTCTAGTTGCCAGATGGTATGACAAGCTCTCTGTGTACATCCTAAATTGTCCTCACCGTCGCCGCAGGAGGTTGGTCAATCATGTCCATTTTTTTTTTCTTTTTTTTTTTTTTGCGATACGCGGGCCTCTCACTGTTGTGGCCTCTCCCATTGCGGAGCACAGGCTCCGGACGCGCAGGCTCAGCGGCCATGGCTCACGGGCCCTGCCTCTCCGCGGGATGGGGGGTCTTCCCGGACCGCGCCACGAACTCGTGTCCCCTGCATCGGCAGGCGGACTCTCAACCACTGCGCCACCAGGGAAGCCCAATCATGTTCATTTTTACAGAGCATTTATGGGAAACTGAGGCTTAAGAGGTTAACAAGGTCACAGAGCCACTACATGGTAGTAGTCAGGCTTTGAATTTTAGATTTGAGTCTCGTGACTGGGGCCAAATGGTAATGGATTTGAATTCAGCAGTTTCACTTCAGGAGTTTAAAAATTGAACATACGGTTGACCCTTGAACAACCCTTGAACAAGGTGGTTGGGGAGGCCAACCCTCTGTGAAGTCCAAAATCCGCAAACAACTTAAAGCCTGCCCTCCCTATCCATGGTTCCTCCACATCTGTGGTTCCATATCTGTGGATTCAACCCTTCCGCATCGTGTAGTACTGGCGTGTTGCCATTGAAAAAAATCCACAAATAAGTGGACCTGCGCAGTTCAAGACTGTGTTGTTCAAGGGTCAGCTGTCTTTCCAGGATCCACAGGGGGCAGCCAACATGTTAGGATAGAATGACATTTTAGAAAAAAAAAAATTAAAACAAACAAACAAAAAAGAATGACATTTTGGGAAGCGTTGGTCTAACTGGGTTGAACAGCCAGATTATGACAGGGGAGGAGGAGGAGATGGCTCCTACTCGCTTGATGATTATTTTGAAGAGAGCAAGATACTGGTCCTCCGGGAGGGTTTGGAAAGGTGTAGAGAATGCAGATGGGGGTGAGGAAGGAGACAGAGGAAGAGAGCATGGGGAGCTGACGGGTAGTTTAACAGCTGCTCCATATATCCGCAAAATGACTGAGAAAAAATGGTTCTATTTATCTGCCGTTTCCTTCCATATATCTTCCCAACAGCATTCATCAATATCTGTCATTTCCCAGGGGCTTTAGACATGTCTAGCAATTCTTTCTGCTGAATTATATTTCAATACAAGGATGGAGGGAGGTGAGATTGCAGATGTTCTCTCTGACATGTGCCTGGCGCCGCTGAGACACCGTCGCCACCCAGCTCCCTGGTGCCCTCACTCACACATTCTAGGCAATGCTGCTTGGTGTCAGATTCTTGTTACCATGTTCTCATTAGAGTAGCTCTACTTAATACTTGCTTAAAAATCAGTTTTAAGTTGTCACATTAGCCTTTGGTCTGTACAGGTTAGAGCTTAGAGCCAAACCATTCTGTACTTTTTGATAAGAATTTTAAATCCATCCAATCACCCCTTGAAGGGAGACTACCTTGGTGGTCTAGGTGCAAGAGGGACTTGCTGGCGAGGGCTGGGTCTCATAGCAGAATGGGAGAAGTTGCTGGGTGTTGGTATACCGAAAGGCAGCAGTGCACGTACTAAAAATAATAGGAACACTGAAGCTTACTAAGCTCTGTTTCGTGTATTAACTCATAGGATCCTAATATCTTCCCTTATTAGAATTTGGTAATCTTGGTAGGTGAGAAGAAATATTTCTTCTTTAAGAACAAGTTAAGGGAAAAGGAAAGAGAGGCCAAATATATTTCTCTGTACGTGTAGATGTGAATTGTTTCCATTAAAAAGTAGACTGCGTGTTGGCATTTTTTGCCCTTTTGTCATTCGATGGCAAGGGTAACAGGTTGGCTTTCTGTAATTGAGGGTAAAGAGACAACTATCCCGTCAAATCATCTTGGCGCCTTTCACTCTGAATGTTACTTTTGATTTAAAGCTGCAGTTGACAGTGGCAGTGGCAGCTTGAGGTGCTGCTCCATAGCCTTGCGGTCTGTCCAGCGGCTTTGATTTCTGCATGGTAGACATGTTTGTTCTGGTATTTTTCCGCAGTCACTAGCTCTCTCACGGTATGGAATTGGGCTTTAGAGACTTCGTGAAATAATTGTCATGGACCCAGTCAGTCTGGGATTGCCCTGAACTGTTAGCATCTGCTGTTTGCTCTGCTTGCTACAAGCTTCCTTTTGAAGCATCCCCCTAACTTTGTCCCACCCTTTCAAGCATCTTCCTAACTTTGTCCTCAGGCCCTTGTGGTTAGTAATATTGCCTTGCCATTCTATGTTAAATATAGAATGCTGCTGCTAATATTCTAAGAAGTGAAATTGGGTATCTCTGGTGGAGTTGAGTCTAGCAGCAAAACAGTTTAGAGACTGCTGCATTGGGCGATTAATTTGATTCAGACCTTGATACCCCATTGGTGTCACTGTGCTCTGACAGCCAACCTCCCTAAAGGCATGTGTCCTCTCTCCATTCATCTTTCAGTTTCCTTGTCAGTTGGAGATCCCTGGCTAGTAGGCAGTGATGCCTTCAAGGACATGGGGTCAAGCCTACGCTTTGGACTTTTTTGGTGTGAGTCAACACACACCACTTTTTCTTTTAAGGCTAGAGTAGCAGCTCAATATAGGAGCCAGTGAACTTCAGCTCTCCCTGGTTACAAATCTGTTGGTTTCTCAAATTATATTTATTTATGCCATTAAGAAGAATGATTTAGCAGCATTGTCGATGCTGTCTAGGTATAGTTATTCTTTTGCAGTGGGGACAAGAAATTGGAAGTCAGTCACCCATGTGAGAGGGAAGATGAAAGGGACCGTGTCTCTGTGTTGTAGTGGCACAGCTGAAGATGAATAAAGGGAGGCTGTAATTGCCTGTGAGCACGACAGTCACTATGATGAGGGAACCGATGTTTAGAGTTGAGCAATGGGGCATGAAAGAGGAATATCTTCATGATGATGGAGTACACTGTAGGGTGATGGCTGCTGACTCATGGATTCTGCCTGGATTCTGCCAGTGACTTATCACAGTCTTTAAGCTTTCTCCATTTTGAAAGTTAGGAGGGGTCTTGAAAAACTCAGTTTCTCTGACTTGTGAATGATTTGGAGGGCTTAAGTATAATTTGAGTATAATTTGTGAAAGCAGGTGCTGGTGTAGTTCACTGTGGATACCTCCTTTGGGCAACAAAAAGGACTCCCTCATTTTTTCCTATAGAAGGTATGGTGGTTTTGGCTAAGCAAGGGAGGATATGTGTGTGTGTGTGTGTGTGTGTGTGTGTGTGTGTATGAAAATATACATAACAAAATTTACTATTTTAACCATTTGTACTTTATTGTATTTTAAGTATACAGTTCAGTGGCATTAAGTACATTCGTATTGTTGTGCAACCATCACCATTATCCACCTCCAGAACTTTTTCATCATCTCAAACTGAAACTCTGTACCCATTAAACAATAATGCCCCATCCCCCCTCTCCCCAGCCCTCCAGTAACCACTGTTAAACTTTCTATCTCAATGGATTTGACTATTCCAGGAACCTCATATAAGTGGAATCATATGACATGTGTTCTTTTGTGTCTGGCTTATTTCACTTGGTACTTCTTCAAGGTTTGTCCGTGTGTCAGTTTCCTTCCCTTCAAAGGCCGAATCATATTCCATTGGTTTGTATATGCTGCATTTTGTTTATGTATTCATCCATCAGTGGACATTAGGGCTGTTTTCACCTTTGGACTATCGTGAATAATGCTGCTATGAACACGGGTGTACAGATATCTGTTCGAGTCCCTGCTTTCACTTTTTTTGTGTATATACCCAAAAGTGGAATTAAGCAAGGGAGGTTTTAGTGGGCAGTGGGGAAGGTAAAGTGGTGGGAATGGCCCTCCTCCCACTTTAGTGGTGGATGTGAACTTTCTGGGGGCTGCTGTGAGAGCTTCAGTAGATGCTCAGGTCAGCAGCAGCCTGGTAGCCCAAAGGTAAAGCTAACAGATGAGAGATGTGAGCGTGTGGCCCCATCTGCTTGCTCATGGCACCAGCACGGTGCCAGCTGCCCATTGTTCTTTCTGTCCCTAGCCCCTTGCCTCTGTAATGCTGGCACCATTCTATTTCCCTCCCTCCTGTGGGCCCCCCTCCCTCACCAAAACCCTTGAGGGCAACACGTGGACTACCTCAGCTACCCTTTCTTCCCGGTGGCGACCTTAGAGGGATAAACAAGCTTTCCCAGAGTTCTTATGTATAACTGAGCACTAGAAACCCTTTCTCAAGACTGCTTTGTTATGTAGTTCCTGGGTCTTCTGTTGTCTTTGATGTCCTGTTTGTAGTCAAGAGAGGTAACCCAGGGCTTCCCTGGTGGCTCAGTGGTTGAGAATCTGCCTGCCAATGCAGGGGACACGGGTTCGAGCCCTGGTCTGGGAGGATCCCACATGCCGCGAAGCAACTAGGCCCGTGAACCACAACTACTGAGCCTGCACGTCTGGAGCCTGTGCTCCGCAACAAGAGAGGCCGCGATAGTGAGAGGCCCGCGCACCGTGATGAGGAGTGGCCCCCGCTTGCCACAACTAGAGAAAGCCCTCGCACAGAAACGAAGCCCCAACACAGCCATAAATAATAAAATAAATAAATAAATAAATAAAAATGTTAAGTGGAAAAACAGTAAAAAAAAAAAAAAAAAAAAAAAGAGATAGAGGTAGCCCAAAATGTAAGACCATGGACTGACTGCTCAATCTATATTGCATTTCAGGTGATATGGAACTTTTTTACTGGAAGCTTTTAAATCTAGGCAGGAACCATTATTCTCCAATGACAAAGTAGGTCTCCAGAGGCTATATTTAATTTCTGCTGAAATTATTTCTGACCTGATATTTTCGTACTTCAGAGGGATACTTTCAGCTTCCGGGTGCTTTGAAAGCATGTATCTCACGTTTGTAGACCTCTTTATGGAGGTCTTGCTTCTTGTTATTTTGAAATTCAGGATGAAAACAAAGGAAAACCCATTCCAGGAAAAAGACCATATGTACCCTAGGTAGACCAAGTCACAGTCTGAGTCTTAGTAATCTACTTATTGTCATATATAAATGGCTGGAGATATTTCTACTTATTCTGTTAAGTAGAGGCCCTGTGACCAAAGGAGAAACAATAACCAGTATAAAAAGCCCGTTCCAATAACCCATATCTCTGTGGTTGAAGCTTGACAAATTCTTGTTTCACTCTGGCCAACAGATTTCATCTTTCATATGGGCCTCTATTTATGGCCTTTAAATTTCTAGTATGTCAGTAGACAGTATCTAATAAATGTTTTAATAAGCATATTGGAATTTTAGCAGTGTGTTTCCAAAGAACACAGAGCTGATCAAAGTTCCAGTTGTAACAGAAAGCTCGATGTGGTATTAAAATAGAGCAGCCAGATTGCTAGGCAAGCTCACCTCTCCTACAACAAAGAGGGAATGGTATTGTCCATTAATTTCCACCCTGTGCAGCTGAATAATGCAGTTGACAGATGCTAATTTTCTCAAATTGTAGGCAGCAAATGATGCATGAATATAGCAGCAACACACTTTTTAGAGGCTCTTGGTAGTCATCAGAAAGTGAATTTGTGTAAAGTTTGATGTAATCACTACCAACTATGGCACAATGCTAATGCCTTCTAATGACTGCCTTAAATCCATCTGTTGTCCTCTTTTCCCTATTAACACTAATGGGGGTCCAGGCAGGAGTAAAACATCCCATGTGTTGTGCTAACAGACCCTCTAATTTGTAGCATTCATATGATTCCTACAGATGAGACTTGTGCCATAATAACGACATCTAAAATCGAACCCAGGACAGGACGATAAACATTTCATTATATATGTATATAAACGCTTCCTAATTTTATTATTTGTTCCAAATAATTAACAGAATTTTATTTCTTGCTCACCTTGTCATCTCTCATGTGTTGCATATCTCTTTGTGTTTCTTATTTTTTTTAAGTTTATATGTATTGAATGCCCATTGTATGATGTATTTTCTTTTTTAATCTTAGAACCTCTCCATAAGTTTACCCCTATTTTACAGCTGAGGAACACGAGGCTTGAAGTTCATGAATAAGTGATAGAATCAGTTTGGGGGGTCAGAATAGGCACTCAGCAATATGACTCTGTGTCACCCCTAACTGGAGCAATTATTTTTACCATTATTGGCAAGGAGCTTTATGTCTTGTATGAAGGTTTGGAGACATATAAGTGTATGGGCTAAGTTCAAAAGTTAGTTCAGACTTAGTTCAAAAACTGATCTGTTAATGAACATGAGTTAGGGTCTATTGAAGTAACAAAAAAATGGAAGGCTGACCAAGTCTCTCCTTGACCAAACCCTCGCCAGGCTCCTCGGAGCCCTCTCTCTCAATTAGGCCCCCCAACCTTGGCCTACAAGGACTTGAAAAACACTAACAGTCTCTAAGAGCTCAAGGCCACATCCTTAGGATGACCCTAATTCCCTTAAAGTGCCTGCCTCAGAAAACTCCAGGCTACCAAAAAATTTTACTGTTTGTTCATGCCAACAGATAGGGCCTCTGTCTCCCAGTCTCTGTGGAAAGGTAGAATCCAAACTTCGGTCCTTGCCAGCTAGCAGACAGAGCTGGCCTGATCGCAGTTACACTGACTAACCCTTCCTGTTTTTCACTTCCCTGGCTCGACCCAGCCCTCGCTTGCTGCCTGCCCTACTCCCTCATTCTCCTGTTAAAACACCCAGTTACTTCAGTACCAATTGAAGACGAGCAGAGTCCACGCTGGACTCTTTCTCCCTATTGCAGTGGTTATTACTGATTAAAATCTGTCCTTACCACTTTAAGTAGTGTCTGACTTTGTTTATCTTCGACCGGGCACACCTATGGTCTTGTTACCGAGATTAGACTTACACATGAGATAGCAACGAATAAAACATATATGGCCTTGAGAGAGTAGCATTGACATATATACACTACCGAATGTAAAATAGATAGCTAGTGGGAAGCAGCCGCATAGCATAGGGAGATCAGCTTGGTGCTGTGTGACCACCTAGAGGGGTGGGATAGGGAGGGTGGGAGGGAGACGCAAGAGGATGGGGATATGGGGATATATGCTGATTCACTTTGTTATACAACAGAAACTAACACAACATTGTAAAGCAATTATACGCCAGTAAAGATGTTTGAAAAAAACCAAAAACGTTATGTGGCCGAGTTAGACTGAGTGATTTCAGAGAAGACAGCATACTTGTCCCATTGGCCATGGTCTCGGCTTGCTTGAAAGTGCTCTGTGAGATCTAACAAAACTGAAAGGTTCAAAGTGTGGTTTGGTGCTTATGGAGAGAAGAGAAGGGACGTGGCTCTGGTTCCTTGAGTCCCCTCCCCCAGTGCTTGTTCTGGATCTGTCCAGAGTCTGGCTTCCTACTTGAAGCATGCCCTGGCTCATCGAGCAACGATGCTAGCATACACAGGGATCGCCTGCACTGAGGATTTATTCAGGGCTGTCCCTGCTTTTGTTCTGCCCTCCCACTGGCTTCAGAAAGGGGGCATCTACCAGTCACAGCTGTTGTGACTTTTATGTTGGGACCAGGATGAGGGTTCTCGTGGTTCCCTTTTGCTCCCATTCTCCGTGGAACCTCTTCCCTGGTTCCGTGCTTCCCCAGCCCAGACCCCTCCCTGATGCGGCCTGAGGAGCTACCATTTTGAGGAGTGGAGGGAATGTGCTCCTGGCTAGTTTGCCATGTTAGATTATGCAGCACATTTTTTTGATAGGAATCATTAAAAGCAATATTATATAATATCACATACAGAAATTAATGCAGAATAATTTAGTCCCAACCTCAAATACCTGCCAGCCAGCTTTATCAAAGCTTAATATTTGCCACATCCTTCAGATATATTTAAAAAATTAATACTGAATTTATTAAAACTACAAGTGAAGGGACTTCCCTGGTGGCACAGTAGTTAAGAATCCACCTGCCAATGCAGGGGACACGGGTTCAGTCCCTGGTCCGGGAAGATCCCACGTGCTGTGGAGCAACTAAGCCTGTGTGCCACAACTACTGAGCCTGCGCTCTAGAGCCCGCGAGCCACAACTACTGAAGCCCGTGTGCCACAACTACTGAAGCCCGCATGCCTAGAGCCCGTGCTCTGCGACAAGAGAAGCCACCGCAATGAGAAGCCCGCCCACCGCAATGAAGAGTAGCCCCCGCTCGCCACAATAGAGAAAGCAACAAAGACCCAATGCAGCCAAAAATAAATAAATAAATAAATAAAAATTTAAAAAAACTACAAGTGAAAATGTACTACTTTAAACTTTTATGTTCAACTAATAGATCCCATTATTTCCTGTAGATAACTTTTTAAACAATAAAATATTACAGCAGTACTCCTCCCTGGACCTATTGCCCATTTTCCCTGCTAGAGATAACGACAATTCTGAATTTGCTATTTCCTTCCCACAGAGAAATACTAGTCTTTATTTTAATCCTAGTCATTATTTTTTTCTTTCTTTCTTTTGTGATCTGGTCTAAGAACCCATTACCATGTTTTATATCATTGCTGTGGTGGTGGTGGTGGTCAGGATGCATCGATGGAACTGTCAAGTTCTCAGGATAATGTGAAGAGTCATAGTGTATTGACTGCTTTCCATGTCCCAGGTTGAGTGCCTTAAGTGCATTATCTCATTTAATCCTATCTGCTACCATTTCCTATCTTTTCAGACAATTTTCTGAAAATAATTTTTATTTGAAAAATTATTTTTCAAATAGTATGCAAAGTACATATTATTTACTTTAAAATATAGAATGATCCTGTCTTATAACTTGTTTTTTCACCTAAGCATATGTGATGAATATTTTCCTGTGGTGGGATCTGGGTTTCAGAGTAAGAATCCTGGTTTTGCCCACTTATTAGCTGTGTGCCCTTGTCTAATTATGTAACCTCTCTGGGCTTTAACGTGGAGGTAATATTACTTAGCACCCAAAAGCGTGGTTAAGATGTTGCAGTGCCTGGCATATAGTAAGTCCTCGATGTATTTTAGCTATTATAGTATACTACAAATGAAATTTAAGAAAATCATCTGTTCAGTTTTATTGTTCCTGTTTAGACTTGATCAGGTATTAATCAAATAGTGTACTGTAACTGCATATCAGTCAACAAACAGTTTTTGAGCACTTACTAAGTTACAGGCACTATGCCACGTCCTAGGGATACAGAAATAAATACCTATTTTTTCAGCTCTGGGGGATTATAGGGTTATAGTCTAATAATTATTTTCTACTAAAAGAATAAAAAAAGTGACTTACAGAATTCTTTTTTTTTTTTCAGAATTCTTTAATGAATTAAAATGTTAGCCCTTCAAATTTTTCCATGATTATATTAAATTCTAGTGTTTTTGTTTCTTCACCAAGTTTTCTTTACAACAAAGCGTCTGGGGCAGAGCATTGGTGAGGCCAGAGTAGATTCATTCCATCATGCAAATCTTGACATCATGTAGCTTCTATACCTCCTATCACGCCTTTCCTGAAACATGAAACAAAAAATATATAAAATATAAAATATAGGGAA
>NW_006784922.1:5185692-5195162 GCF_000442215.2 Lipotes vexillifer | reverse complement strand
AGGGAAAGACACAGGAGGGACCGGGGTGGAGGTGGGGAAAACCCTATTGATTCTGATGACTGGAGGTTGGTATATTTTTCACAAGTAATGTTTTTCAAATAGTGGGAGTTATTTCTATGTTAAAGAAATCATTTATTCATGTACTACTGATGTTGGCATTCCTAAATGCAGTCTGTGGTCTTCCTGTCCTTCTTTATTAATGTCCTGCTTTGGGGTCTAAAGGGGGCCGATTTACCAAAACACCTGTTAGTCCAGCTTTTAGTCAATGTTTCAAAATAAGGCAAAGAAAAGAATTTTTAAAATCTGTCAGAAAAATTACTGAAATGTTGATAGTGGTTTTCCCTGGTATGATTATAGGTGATCTTTAAATATATATATATATTTACATTTACTACTTGAGAGTGAAGAGAAACCAAAACCAAGCAAAAAAAAAAGATACTTGTCATTTTTACTGCTGTGATGGCTAAATAACTAACATGTACTGAGTGCTTCACTTAAAAAACCCGCTAATCTCCTCAACAACTTGACATAGTCAATCCTATGCTCTCCATTTTAGAGATGGAAAAACCAAGGCCAAGAGAGGTTGACTCACTTCGTTTCCCATATCACTGAGCTACAGGTCAAGATCTCAAAAGTAGATCTAGTTTTCTCTGGAGTCTGTGCTTTTACTATATAATAAGAGAGTAAAAGAACAATTTTGGCAAAATAAAATACAAATTTTTGAAAGCACTTAGAGTGTTAGACCTCTTTTTTTAAAAAAAAGTATTTATTTATTTGGTTGTGCCAGGTCTTAGTTGCAGCTTGTGGGCTCCTTAGTTGCAGCACTCAGGCTCCTTAGCTGTGGCATGCGAACTCTTAGTTGCATGTGAGATCTAGTTCCCTGACCAGGGATGGAACCTGGGCCCACTGCACTGGGAGCATGGGGTCTTAACCACTGCGCCACCAGGGAAGTCCCAGCATTAGACCTCTTAACATGGACAGTTGATGGGAGCTGACCCTAGCTTCTGTACTGCCAGTTAGCCTGTGGACTAATAGCAAACTAGTGTCAATGAAAAAATTAATCAGTTGATCTAAGGAAGAAATGGAAAACTTTATTCAAGCCAAATTAAGGACTATAACCCAGGAACAGCCTCTCAGAAAGCTCTGAGAACTGTTCTACCCATTAGAGGTCAAAGCACAGTTATGTAGATTTCTAGAGACAGAGGTCTGTACATTAAATGATATAGATAGTTTGCATAATCCAGATCAGCAAGGACAAGGTGAGTAGTGGGTCATGGGTCATTGCAGCCCCTTAAAAAATTAAGAAGGCATGTCACCTTTTAAGGAGTTGTCTTGTTGGTGCTAGGAGAATGTTGCTGTTTATGGTTGAGCAGGTATTCCTGCCGATGGGAGAGGATTTGGTTAATGCATAAATGCAAGTACACAATGCATAGTGAGGGCTAGAGGGAAGGTATTCCTGCTGACGGAGAGGTTTGGTTGATGTGTAACGCAGATACACAATGCACAGTAGAGGGGGGAGAGGAGGCCAAAGGGCAGAGAAAATTTTTTATGTTTGTTTTTCTTGTCTTGCCATAAAATATGAATTTTCACACTAGTTAATGTATTTCAGCAGTTATTAACCAGTGGGTGCTTGTTAAGTGCATGCCTGAGGAAAGAGAGGGGGGTTCTTTTACAAGGAACAGATCTGCTGGGGGAGAACCCAGGGCATGAATGTTACTTCTGCTGCAGGGCCACCAGCCACACGTGCTGCAGTCCCTCACGATTCCAGGAGGTACAAAGCTGGAGTCCCCACACGTGCAGCCCGTAGATGAGATTCTACGGGTGGCCTGCCATCTTTTCATTGTCTTCACGTGTTTTGGGGGAGAGAAGTACCCATTTGTTCTTTCATCATTCAACAAATATTTAATGAGCACCTACTATGACCAGTCACTGTGCTACAGATAAAAATCAAACATGGTCTCTGCTTTTACTGAGCTTCATTACTATGTGAATATTCATGTCCCTCCTAACTTAAAGGCTTATGTGTGGATAACTAGTCTAATCCATGTACTAAAGAAGTAATACAGTGTGAGTTGGTTCAGCTGTTTGACTTTTAAAGATATACACATATATATGAAAGTTCAAGGTTGATGGAAATTGCTCAGTGAACCTACACTAACATTAATGTCCTGATTTATGCAAATGGGTACCATCACCTGTCCTGTGGACATGGTTGGATATACACCAGTTCTTCAGAGAGAGAAGCTGGGAGAAAGGGGCACCAGCCCCATTTCAACTTGAAAGACTTACAACTCTTCCTTTTGTTGGTCATGATCTTTGTAGACACTTTTCTAGTTGATTGCTAGATCACTTTCCGTACTAGATATTTTAAAAGTACATTTGTAAATGCACATGTTTATATCTACGATGGTAAGAATGCTTTGTATACTTATATATATCCTCAGCACAGTAACAAGAAGCTACAGATGCTGGAGGTGAAGAGGTTTACCTGGGTTTATGTGGAAAATAGGGGTCAGAACTTGCAACTAGATCTCCCAACTTAATTAAAACAATTTGCTTCCGGTTGCTATAAATCAATGTAATCGCAACGTATGGCAGAAGTGGTATAGAAGAAGGATGCCATTTCTAGGGAAGCACTGCCATTCTGCCTGCTACTCATACTGTCTTCTCTTTAACTCCAACAGGGAGGTACCTCCTTCCAAACCCGGTGGCGGGGCAGGCCTGGGCAACCTCTGCAGAGACGTCCAACCTCGTGCGCATGCGCAGCCAGGTCCTGGGCCAGTCGGCGCCCTTGCTCACGGCCAGCCTGGTGAGTGTCCTCGGACTCTGTCAGCGGTGGGTTGGGTTTGCTCCATCTCACCACCAACCTAGGGACTGTTCTGAGTTTATTGTTCTAGATAGGAAGTTAAAGCTACCATTAACGTTAAGCACAGATTTGGCAACGTGAAATTCCTTGCTTTCAGCTTGGTAAGTTTTTCCAAGTCCCCCCAGCCTAAGTTGGAATATTTCTGTAAACTTAATGCTATCTCAACTTTTCCCTCAAAAGAAATGAAAATGTTTCTAAGCTTTTTTTTTTTTTTAACTTCTTATTTCAAAATAATTTCAAACTTATAGGAATTTGCAAGAATAAGACAAATACATACAACCCCAGTTGATCCTTTGCCTGGGTTCAAGTATTAACCTCCTGCCCTATTTGCTGTACTGTTTGCTTTCTCTGTGTGTGTGTGTGTGTGTGTGTGTGTGTGTGTGTGTGTGTGTGTGTATGTATATACACACACATATACACACATATAATTTTTTTGAACTCTTTGAGAGTAGGTTATCTATATCATGGCCTTTTGTTATCACAGTTATCAACTTCATTAAATTTATGCATGAAAGAAGTCTTTTGTCTACTCTGCCATCTGTATTTTATTTTTATCATTTGGCCCAATAATGTCCCTTGTAGTATTTTTCCTCCTCCAGTAGAGGATCCAGTCTAGGGTCATGGATGCCATTTAATTATCCTCTACTCTGGAACCACTCCACAGCGTTTCTTTGCCTTTTATGACATCGTCATTTTTGAAGACTATGCAACACTGCCACCTCATTTTTTAATGGAGTATTTCTCATATTACAGTGTCTGGTATGTCTGATGTTTTCTCATGGTGGGCTGCGGGTTTTGCATTCCAGGCCAGAATGTGACATTGGTGATGTCATGTCCTTTCAGATCATGCCATGGGCAGGTGCATGATGTATGTCCATCTGCCCCTCATTATGATGCAAATTTTTTTCACCCAGTCAAGGGGTTGGCCGGTTTCTCCACTGTAGTTAGAACCTTTCTCTTACAGTCGATAAGCCTTTGAGGGTGGGGGAGATACTTTGAGGCCATGCAAACGTGTTTCTCCTCATCAAAAATCTCCTTTAGATTTCATATTCATTGGTGATTATTGCCTGGGTCCTTCTTTTCTAAAATCATTGAAAATGGTCATTATTCCATCTCCAGCACTCTCTCCACATCTACAGTTTGGCACATGGCATAAATATTTGTGCATTTATTAGCAGCATGGACTCCTAGATTCCTTTTTTTTCAAAAAGTAATGTAGACTTTTATTTTTAACCATGATGCTTGCTAGAATTTTGTTTTCCAATGGGCCCATTACTTTTCAGCTTTTACCTTTGGCAGAGCCTAGAAGTCTATACAAGTTACTTTTTTGGTTTTTTTTTAAATAAATTTATTTATTTAATTTATTTTTGGCTGCGTTGGGTCTTCGTTGCTGCGTGCAGACTTTCTCTAGTTGCGGCGAGCCGGGGCTACTCTTTGTTGCAGTGCGCGGGCTTCTCATTGCAGTGGCTTCTCTTGTTGCAGAGCACAGGCTCTAGGCATGCAGCCTTCAGTAGTTGTGGAACGCAGGCTCAGTAGTTGTGGCTCACAGGCTCTAGAGCGCGGGCTCAGTAGTTGTGGTGCACGGGCTTAGTTGCTCTGCAGCATGTGGGATCTTCCCGGACCAGGGATCAAACCTGTGTCCCCTGCATTGGCAGGCGGATTCTTAACCACTGCGCCACCAGGGAAGCCCCTATAGAGGTTACTTTTGCATCGGTGGTAGGGTTGTATAGTAATGGAATAGATTTTTAAATGTCTTTTACTGAGGATGATACAAATAATATATGTCAGTGCATTATGGTGCCTTATAATTTTATGCATTTGTAGTAAATTATGTGGGATATTTGGGAATCATTCAATAATATAGAGAGATTTGATTTAGGTCTGACCTCTAATCCTGCTTTTGTCATTAAGTAGCTGTATAAACTTGAGCAGTTGCTTAGTTTCTCAGATTTTATCAGCTCATCTGCAAACTGCAAGATGAAAAGACCTATTCCAGTCTCTGGAATTCAACCTTGGAATTCCCTGTTTCTAGTTTCAGAATTATAAAGATTCTGATACTGAGTAATTATCCCTAAAAAAGTTTCTTTGAGGATATTTTATGCCTTCAAAATTGACTATGATCTTTAAACTAAAATTTATCTTTTCCTTCCCATGAAAATTTTGGGACTTATTTTTAAAGGTACAGTTAAAGTGATGCATTTTAGCATTTTCCTCCATCCCATCCCCAAGTTCAAAGTTACTTTTTCTTCTTGGGAAATTTTATTAAAAGCTTATTTTACTGTAAGCATCTAATTTTTAAGGAAAGAGGAAAATTCCTCACAATCAGTGATTTTTTTTTTTTTTTTTTTTTTTAAACAGAAGTGCTTTGGGGGCCACTGCAATGTTATTCTTAACATGTAAATAGTAATCCTGTATGTTTATTGCCAGGTAAACCATTCTAATTAAAACAACATTGTTACAAAGTAATGTACCTAATGCTGGTAGTTATGTACTCAGATGTAGAAACTGATTGATTCATTGATAAAACACATGTCAGGTGACCTAAGATATTTGGGAATATGATACAAAAATAAGGAGAACTACTAATAGAAAACATGAGAGTACCCCCTAAAATCGGTCCAGTGACATCAAAGAGTCACTTAACTTACCAGCTTCTTTGCCGTGTGAATTTTTAAAGCGTTTAGGAGAAAAACTAGAGAAAATGCTAAAATACCGTAGAGAGCAAACTTAAAATAGTACCTGGCACCTAACAAGTCTCAAATGTTAGCAATATTAGTACTTCTGTTATTAACATATTATGGGTAAGCTTGGGCACAGAAACCAGGCTATGACTAACCGTTTACTACTAGACAGTAAAGGTTTAAAGTGTAACCCTCATCATATCTTTTCTTCAGAGGTTTCCTTACTTCCTAATTGCAGTCTAAAGAAAACTTATCTGCGGGCTGTCTGACCATGTCTTCTGTCCCCAACCTTCTGTCGTAATATGCGCAGCAGAAGCCGTAGGAGAGCTGCCAGGCAGAGCACAGTCTTGATTTCCTCATTGTTCGGCAGCAATCTGCTCAGGTTTCTCTGCCATATCACTTATTTCAATATGTCACTCAGTACACTTTCATGACTTTGCCTGCTTTTGGTATCCTTTGCAGAACCATTCAAGTTAAGCTATGTTTCTTGGATTGGATTACATCTAAATTATCCCTGCCGATTACAACTAACAGATTTGACAGAGAATGGTGCTGAAGGGGTGTTAATGTACACCTATTAGAACTGTTTTTTTTTCCTTCCCGCCACCCCCCCTTTTTCTTCTAAATAAGTGTGATGTTTCTGGAGGTGCATTGTATGGTAGAACATGCTTCACTCTAATCTTCTCTCCTGGCCACTATCCTCATCCTTGTTGCCCCCCTCTTAGAGCTGTAAGGTGACCTTCCTCCTGACACTTGTCTTAGCATTTATCAAGGTCCGCCTTTGTTTTAGTTCTTTGTGTTTATGCCTAATATCCCCCTGCTAGACTGCAAGCTCCTTGAGGGCAGAATTCCTGTCTGATCTGACTTTCTACTCCTTGCTGTTCCTAACACCACACCTTATATGTAGGAGGCATTCAGTAAATAATGTTGACGGAATGGATAATCATTAGTGAAAAGTGACAGATTGCTTTACTTGCAAGGCGAGAGTGATGATGTGATTCTGTATGCTGTAATGGACCATCTAATAAGACCATCCATCTAAAGCCTTTTTGGTTTTGCTCTCCAGTGTGCATCTTACAATCGTGATTAGCCTCAAAGTCCATGTAGTGGGCCGAATCCCGTTTAGTTCCATATCAGCTGCTCAAAAAATACAGTGACAAAATTCTGAAGAAATTATCAGTGTCGGGCTTAAAAAAAAAAAAAAAAAAAAAGAAATTATCAGTGTCCACCTTCAAGGAAATTTCCTTAACCTGCTTGTAAGCAGTCATGCAGCCACACTGGTTTAAGTATTTTGTTGATTATTTGAAGAGGGAATTATGTGTTCAAGTGTGGAAAAATTGGTAAAATCAGAATCAAGGTGGTTCATGCCCAAAGGACAAGATTACACTTCATAGCACAGTTTTATGTTCAGCACAGCAACAGAACATGTCAGAAAAGTATAGACCGTCCACCTGAGTGGTAGTCTTATGTTAGGAAGATATAAATGAAGGCCTGTGGTTGGGGAGGTATGAATTTCAGTAAAGGCATGACCTATTGTGATTTGAATGCCATAGGCAAGCTTCAAAGTAATGCTAACTGCCTTCTCAAGGAGGAGATTAATTCCTAGGAGGAAGTATCTAGTTTTCCTTGGCAATGGCAAATGTAGTTGTATTCTGTCTCCCAGACACACTGGGCATTTCTGATAAATGGCACATTGCCAATTCATCCTAAGTGGCCTGGTAGCTGGCAGAATACATGCTCAGCCAGTGTCCGCCTGCTGGGGCACCAGCGGGGGGTGCTGATGAAGTGTCAGATGTATACTGTGTATACATTAATCTGAAGAGGGGAAAACTCATTTCCCCATTTGCTTCCTCCACCTTTCTGTCCCTCCCCGCACACATGGGTAGTTCATCAAAGAAGTCATAGTCGTCGAAAGCAGGGGATTTATATAGATGCTGCTTTCTGGCAAGAAAGATGGAAATTTCAGGAGGCAAAACAGGACCAGGGGTAACTTATTTTTCCCTAGGAAAATAAGGTTGTAAGCCTTGATGATTGAAGTTTAGAAATGGTATATGTGGCCATTATAAGAAATATTCACTTCTTTTGTACTTTGGAGTAATAGATGGATGGCAGAAGCACAGTGAAAATTCGTTTCCAGTATTTTTCTCCAGTTTTCTGTTTGATTTGAATCATGAGCCTCATTTGTTTTGATTTTTGTCAGCATCCCTGTCACATTCTTTCTTATTGAGGGCTTCCTTGACCATCCTGTTTGAAAGTCTTTCCCGCACCGCATGCCACACACCCCATTTCACCCACTTTTCTCAATAGCTTTGTCTCCTTCCAGTACACCACATAATTTGCTTGTTATGTATCTCCTATTATTCTGATGAAAAATTCTTGAGAGCAGAGATATTTTTTTCTGTTTTTCCACCTATTTCCCTGGGAGCTAGAACAGTGCTTGGCACATAGTAGGTGCTCAGTAAAGGCTTGTTGAATGTGTAAGTGAATATATTTCCTTTCCGTACCTTTTAAGTGCCCTAGAACAGACTCTTGTTTATCTTTTTGTTTTTAATCTGTATTTCACCTTTTAGGTTTTTATTATTTAGCCTAATCAAGAAGATGTTTTTCAAGCCAAAGAGTAGTTAACTTTGGAAACTGTGTCCAGGAGTTAAACTGTAATTATTCAGTTGGACAATGAGAATGAGGGGGGGAAAGCAGAGTGTTTAAGAGATCACCTCCAGTTTCTACCACTTATTAGCTGTGTGAGCCTCAGTTTGTTCATCTGTGAAGTGGGGCTCATGGTTGTAGCCACCTCATAAGTTTATTGTGAGGAATAAATGAGTAAACTCTTGTGTACTACTTTGCACAGTGTCTGTGACTCAAGAAGTGCTGGCATCGGTGTTCCTGGGGTTGGTAGAAAAATTGATTCTTGGGGGTTGTCAGCTAGGCTTAGCTGGAGTGGTATTCTCAGAAGGGAGGAAATCAGATATTTGATTTGAGTAGAGGTTTAACCTTTTTGTCCTTAGTTTTTTGCATGATGGTGGACCACCTTGTAGTTTCTTTCTCACTTTCACTCTAAATTCACCAACCCAACGAACTGAAAGTTATTTTTCTAGAGCAATTAACTATTTTGAAGGGGGAAGTGCTTTCAGATATTGTTTTTCAATTTTTAATATTAAGTTAAGTGGTATAATTTTATGTTTCGTCAGTGGCCCTCTTTTGGCATTGTATCCATTTGTTGTAATGGAAAAATTATGTTTCATGATGTACTATAAATATTCAAACCAAACTATTCAAACTAATATATTCAGAGAGCCTTGATGAATATTCATCTTTTCCATTTGCAAAAGTGCATGATGAAGAGTAAGGGAAAATTCACTAAATGTGTGCAAAAGTGCATTTTCCCTTTCTAATTCATGCAGAATTTACCGACACAATGTCAGCATTTATTTAGGGCGCAGACTTTATTTGCAGTCATTTAATATTACGTCAATACTTCATTAGCCTTATAGCTCAAAACCAAAAACCCGTGCCGAAGTCCAATTAGTTACCTCTGAGTGAGTGAGTGTTAAATATTGATGTAGGAACAATTTGAATGTCCTTGGATAAATTGCATAACAAAAGTTGTAGGATACAGCTGTGAATTAGCTTTTTTCCTTAGCCATCATAGCTCAATTTAAAGGCTGCATAATACTCCAATGTATGGATTTCTCACAATTTATTACACTATTTCACCTTTTAGGTTATTTCCAAGTTTTTCCTATTGAAAATAATGGTAATGACCAGGCTTTTAATAAGTCTGTGTTCACCTCTGACCGGTGTTTTTTTTTTTTTTTTGGCGGCACACGGGCCTCTCACTGCTGTGGCCCCTCCCGTTGCGGAGCACAGGCTCCGGATGCGCAGGCTCAGCGGCTGTGGCTCACTGGCCCAGCCGCTTCGCGGCA
>NW_006784922.1:5184767-5185682 GCF_000442215.2 Lipotes vexillifer | reverse complement strand
GAACCCGTGTCCCCTGCATCGGCAGGCGGACTCTCAACCACTGCGCCACCAGGGAAGCACTCTGACTGGTTTTTGACGGTAGATTCTCAGGATTACTGTGACAAAGGATATGAGCATTATATAGGTTTTCCATACTCTTGCTAAATTGTTTCTAGGAATACTGTACAAATTTGTGCTTCCATATACTGAGAAATCACATGTCACTACACTCTGGCCAGCAGTCAGTATTCCAAACCGCCGCCCCGCCCCAACCCAAAAACCAAGTTTGCTGGTTTGTTAGATGAAAAATAATTACTCTTTTTTAATGTAGTTTTTATTTTTAGTGAAGTTGATATGGCTTTTAGACAGGTCAGACTCTTACAGCAAAGTCCCCAGATAAAGCAAATATGAAATTAGGGTTATCTGTGCTTTCTCCTATAAGTTCTTCCTTCCATTCCCTAAATCAGCTTACCATACCAACTACTGGTAACCTGTATTGCTCTTGGGATGCGAGAACTGTTGAGTGTGATTACAGTGTATGTAGCTGAAGGCGTTATTCCACAGATCAGGACTTTTTTCATCTGGAAAGTAGTAATCTCAATAGTGAAATAGTGCCTTCAGCTGTGGACATTATAATCAAAGTCTCAGGAGTGCTTGTATTCCAGGAATAATACGTCTAGTTATTACCCTCTGAGCTAGGTTCTACTGATAGTAAAGGGATGACTTTTCATAATTCAGGGCTGAAATAGCAGTAGGGATCCCTGAGCAGATTATTATAGGTCAGGCCTAATCCAGGAAGATAAATCTCATTATAGGCTCACCTGGGCCCATCCACAGGGTAGCTGGTTTAGTGGGAGTCTGTTAATCAAAACTCAGCTTAAAAATGTTCTGTAGGGCTTCCCTGGTGGCACAGTGGTTGAGAGTCCACCTGCCGAT
>NW_006784922.1:5182902-5184584 GCF_000442215.2 Lipotes vexillifer | reverse complement strand
AAAAAAAAAAAAAAAAAAAAAAAAAAAAAAAAAAAATGTTCTGTAAAATCCTTGCTATAATCCAACCACTGCTTCTGTGAAAAAGAACTCTAAATGTGCATCCTTACTATACACATGCCTGGGTGCCATGAGAATAGTTAGCAGAAAACAGGTGAAGTGCATTGAGATTCCGACTATGAATGAATGAAGAATTACTACTTATTTGGGGAGCGGGGGAGAGTTTTTTTTCTAAGATGGAATTCCACCCAGAAGTAGTTGCTTAAAACTTTCATTCCCAGTTTGCTCTTCTTTACATTTTGCAGAGGTTAAAAAAAAATTTCATTACCATATGTACGTGTTGTCCTTCCTGGGAAGGACGGGGTGCCTGCGGCTGTCTGTGTGGGTGTGCCTGGACAGACTGGTCAAGTGTGGACTTCTTGTTACCAAAGGCATTTGAGAGTCAGTGAGATGAATGGCATCCATAAATATTCTATGGGTTTACAGAGAGGAAATGCAGGCTCACTTTTAATTGCTCACCGTCATAGAGGGGAGCAAAACAGATTTATAATAGCAGTACTGTGTGTGTGTGTGTGTGTGTGTGTGTGTGTGTGTGTGTGAAAGAGGGAGAGAGAGAGAAATTAGGTTTCACTTACTACCCACTTACCCAACTGGTATACCTATTAATATTTCGGACCTGGCCAACCTGTTTACCAAGCGTTATGAAATGATCCAGAGAGTGGAGAGTGCTGGCATTTCAGCTGTCTTATCCTCCCTGTATCTTTAGCACCAAGGGCAGTGCCTGGTATGTACTGTTTTGTACTTAGGTAATGGCGGTTTATTAAGAAATGTTGTGGAGGTCTTTTTTTTTGGCCATGCTGAGCGGCTTGCAGGATCTCAGTTCCCCGACCAGGGATTGAACTTGGGCCACGGCAGTGAAAGCCCGGAATCCTAGGCACTAGGCCATCAGGGAACTCTCTCGAGGCGGTCTTAATTCCAAGTTTTGATAGTTTCTGAAGCTCCTGTTCTGCTTCCTGCAGCCCAGGCTAGTTGAACCGTTGGGCTGTCAAGGATTTGATCGGGTTGTGTGTCTGGGAACATGGCGGAGATAAAGGTGGTGAAGCAGTCACAGCTGTCATCATGGAATTGTCCCTTGGTGTGCCGCTCTGGTGGACTCCTGGTGTGACACAGCTTGTCCTTTCTGGTGTCCTTTTGCCCGCGTGGTAAAATTACAGCACTCGCCTATTTGCTATCTTAACGTGTCAAAAGAATTCTGCAGCTCCGAAACCAAGAAACCCATAGTAATTAGACAGTGGTTTGTGGGAGGGAAGGTATTGGGATGTAACATTTCCTTTCTTGGGAGGAACGAAAAAGTATTATTTAACCACCAATTATTATTTAACCAGGAAATTCCTGGTTATTGTGGCTCTGGGAAAGCTAACATACTTCAATGTCTTTCTTACCTTATTTTTCTAGAATACTTGGGTGTTTAGTTAAGAATGAGCAGTATTGGTAATTATACTTATTCCTTGTTCATTGGTACCCACAGCATCAATCTGTGGTACTGGATTCTGAATCAGTGTATTCTTCATTATGCTCATTAAGCAGTTAATTGATTATTAATGGAGTCCCTATTATACAGCTGGTGTAAAAACCTATATGGAAAAGATGTCACACATGCTCTTGTTTTTTTTTTTTTTTTTTTT
>NW_006784922.1:5178085-5182455 GCF_000442215.2 Lipotes vexillifer | reverse complement strand
CGAACCCGTGTCCCCTGCATCGGCAGGCGGGCTCTCAACCACTGCACCACCAGGGAAGCCCACATGCTCTTGCTTTTTAAGGAACTTCCAAGATAGTTGAAATAAGGCTTCTGAGAAATTAGAGAGCAAAGCAGAAGATGATTACGGGCTGGATAGTTTGCAGTGTATTCCTAGACTTAGAGGAATGATATGGGCTGCAGGTTCTGGAAGGTTTTGGTTGGGCAAGCTTCAAGGCGTAGTGGAATTATGTCCATCGTGGAATGGGGTGGGGCGTGGTAGATAAAGTGAACAATGTGACTTGGACAGTGATGTTTCTTCTTAACATGATGTTTCTAGAATAGTCAGGGAGGCAAAGGACCACATGAAGACCTGGAAGCTCATGGGTATAAGTGATAGAATGATTTCTGACTTAATTTGAACCCTAGAAGATCACCAGGATTGCCACCATCTATCTTTTAGTGAGAAGAATGTCTGCATGAGGTAGATGGGGAGCCTTCAAAGACCCCATCAAGTGATGCCATTTTACTTAGGAAGTTTCTCAGGTAGAAAGCCTCTGACCTTCAGGTATTTTAGCCATAAGGAAATAAGTCTTTATATTTGTTAGATTCATTGACTAGATGTTAATAATGGCTCAAGGGATTATGAGATCTTTTCTTTGTGATTTGACACTGCTATGTTCTCTCTTTTATTTTTATTTATTTATTTATTCATTTTTGCAGTACGCGGGCCTTATTTTCTCTCTTTTAAGAGTAGAACCATGTGGCAGGTCCACCGTAGCTATTTGTGATATACTAACTACTTTGTTTTATTGTTCATGGCACATCCACCTCCATTTAAAGAAAACACTTAAAGAACGGGTGCTGAGTAGCAGAGAGCATTTTTTACAAATGTATGAAAAGGCATAAAGCTCTCGCTTAAGTTTTGGTAATCCTCACCTCATAGTAGGACTGATAGTCACTCTAAGCCCTATTTCTTCTTCAAGTTGGCTTCCTTAGAGCCCTAATTTCTGTTTCTTCTTTCGTTTCCTTGTTTTTCTTTGTCTCTCTGCCTTCCTATCCAAGATGATCCACCACTAAAACTTGAATTGTTCTCCTGATGGTGTATATCCTAACCATCTAAGAATCCTAGATACTACATTACTGTTTGTACTGTAGAATTCTGCATTCACTGAGTAATAACTGGGCTTCAGTATGCCATAGATGTATATATGTCCTCAAGAAAACAGGGGTATACATTTATCATTTTGTTGGCAAGAATGGATGCTTCTTCTAGAACTCCTGTGAAATCTCTTCATTGTATGAGACCTATTTGTTTTTCTTTCATTATAGATGCCCCCCCTGCTTAGCTTATATAGGTGCTTACTTAAGTATGTTTCTTTCCTTGCTTGTTTGTATAAGTGTCATTTGCTCTTTTTTTTTCTTTTTCTAATTTGGTTCCTAGACACAAGCAGTGATAAGTTTTAGCCTGATAAATAATATGAACCAGTCATATCATTTTGTCCCCCTTTTTACATAGCTCTGATCAAAATGTTGTTAAGAAATGTCTGTGTTTTCCCCATTTGCTGGAACATCTGTCCCCTTGACAGATTCACTTGATGGAGAGTCGAGGGGTTTCTCATCTTAAAGTGCTTCTAAAGTTCGGCAAAATAACTTGGGCAGTAGTGAACTACCTACCATTCCCCAAAGGACACTAGATTCCTAGTCTCATGTCCTACCTTGTTCTGGAAAGAAAACACCTCTGTGTGCATCTCCCTTCTTTCCTCCTGGACAGTACCTGTCTGTATTTTAGCATGTGCACTTCCTCTTCCAGGAAGCCTTCCCTGATGTCTCTCCCCATCCTCATGCCAATTCTCCTTTGAATTGTGCGTGTCTGAACCAAAGCACTTATCACATAAAACTGTAAGGGTTTCTCTGCTTGCCTTCTCCCGCTCCCCTCCTCATTTCCAAATGGTCTGGTTGCCTAAAGAGCGCAGGGAAATGGTCTGTAGCTGGTGAAGGTGTGAGCCTAAATATTTCATTGGATGGGCTTTTAGAAATGACACTAGGTGAAATATCATGGGTTTGTATTAGGTCGCGTCCATAGGACCTCTCTACATTTTAATTGACCTTTGAGAGCCTTGCTTCTGAAAATGAATCCTGAAACTGGAGAATTGTATGGATGGAAAAGACCTTGGGTCAGCCCTTTCCCCTTGCCTGGAGAGACAGTGCACTTCAGTGGGCTTTTCTAAATTGTGATCATGTTTTACAAGCACTTGACTTAGAATTTAATTACTATAGGCAGTTTAGAGTCATGTTTAAGAGTGTGGGCTCCAGAGCCAGGCTGCCTGGATTGGCATCTGGGCTTTACCACTTAGTAGATGTGTGACCTTGGCCAAGGAATGCAACCTTTCTGTGCCTCTGAAAAATGGGAATATTAGTGGTACCTATCTTATGTGGTTGTTGCTGGAATCAAGTGAGATGGTACACGTTAAGGCCCATGGAACACATAGGAAGAGCACAGTAACGTTAGCTGTTGTTATCATCTTGTCCAAGAGCAGAAAGCTGATGTGTTTATTAAACCAGGGAATTTGAGTTTCATTAAAAGCATATCTGAAGTTTATGGTTTAAGGAATTGATGAAGCTGGCCTTGTAAAGGTAAGTTTCTCTGATTGTTTTCAGATAACTGCAGGTCTGTTACGTTTTCTGCAGGGTAATTTGTGAGGCATGAAGCTTGTCTGAAATTAAAAGTTATGGGGAAAGGATAATGTGGTGTTTTCAACCTGAAGTACACTTTTAGGGATGAAGTCACTAAACAATAAAAACGCAAAACCAGAAAAAAAGAAACCCCAACTCCTTTCCTTTCATTCCTCTCATCGGATTACACAAAGGCTTCATGAGTTTTCTTTTTGTATCAAATATCATTTGCTTCCTTTCGGATTGGCATTTTGTGTACCATGTATCACAGTGCCTGTATAGTTGGACCTTTAGGATACTAACATCAATTTTACTGAAAATGTTACTAATCTTGCCATCATTTATTTGTCATTGCCAAAGTTAGCTATTGTTTGTCCAGGTGTAACAAAGTTAGAGGATGCCTGTTGGGTCTCTAATATTTTTGCTGGCTCACACCATCAGTGAAACATTTTGAGTATGCATCCCCTAATGTGTGAATATATTTTTAAATGATTTACATGTAGTTAGAGGGGGTATTCAAAAATATTTTAATAGACCTGTGCATCTCCACTAGGAAACCATTAAAGAGAACATTTACTGTAGGGTTTTGACAGGTGTTAACCATTTAGCTGCTTCCTCGTGAAGAGGTCCAGGGTGTCCTGGGGTAGGTGATGGGAGAGGTGGAATGTACTCGGAGTGCTTGAGGCAATGGCTATTTGATAACCTGTAAGGAAGTATTTTAGCCACCAGAACTGGTGCATATCAGCTGACTGTCAGCCTGAATACTAACTTATGTACTAAAACCAGCAAAAAAAGAGGAGACTTAGAAAATGGAAACTGGTATTCTAATTTTTTCCTAAACCCCATTTGGTTATATTGTGTACCCCCTGGGGTGCCCATATTCCAGTTTGTAGGTCCTTGGAATAAACTATAAGGTCTCTCCTCTAAGCCTGCCAGAGTAGAGTTTTATTGATTAAAAAGAATTTTGAATATTCAGTGAGGTTGCCTTTTCTTTTTTGGAAAGGTTTTTTTATATTTTACTTATAAATGGAAGGAATAGCAGTTCTTTGCTACACGTGTCATTAACTGCCACTAAATCGACACAAATGTTATTGTGAGAACTGTTTCAAAGCTGATTATGTTAATTAGAATGTAACATACCAGTAATTGCATGTAGTCAAACATTATACCATCACTTTTTGTGTTTTCTCCTCCAGATGTAAGATATTCATTTATTTGTTGTTTGAAAAGCTACAGAATTACAGCTAAGATAGCAAATAATTGTCAGCAAATAAAGTTCGTTCTTTAGAAATATGCTTTAATTGGTTAGCTACTTAAAGGCAGAAACAAATGTTAACATGTTAAGCATATAAATTAGAAACATTGCTTAGGAAATCCTTAGTTTTGGGCTTTTCATTTAAATAAGCCTTCTTATTGCAATTAATATTATAGCTTTGTTTATGACCCTTAAAAATATATTCCCTTTCGTCATTTCTTGGAGTTCTTCTAATTTAGCTTTTCTTATACATGTTAGATGATTTGCAATTTAGATTTTAATTTTTCATTCTTTAAAATGCCATTTTTCTTGTATTTCATTTTTATTTAAAGCATGATTCTGTCTGTATTCATGGAAGTTAGGCATAAACAGACTCCTGGAAAAATCAAGCTTTTAAGTGAACTGAGAACATAAGACAATTTTTTTTTTTTTTTTTTTTTTTT
>NW_006784922.1:5173243-5178035 GCF_000442215.2 Lipotes vexillifer | reverse complement strand
AAAAAAATTTTTTTTTTTTTTTTTTTTTTTGCGGTACGCGGGCCTCTTACTGTTGTGGTCTTTCCTGTTGGCGCAGCACAGGCTTCGGACGCGCAGGCACAGCGGCCATGGCTCACACGGGCCCAGCTGCTCCGCGGCATGTGGGATCTTCCTGGACCGGGGCACGAAGCCGTGTCCCCTGCATCAGCAGGTGGACTCTCAACCACTGCGCCACCAGGGAAGCCCTAAAACATTTTAATAGGAATTTCAATAGGAGTAACTAAATAAGTATTTGAGAGCCCAGCCAAAGAATTATGGCTCTTTGCAAACAAACTTTATGGGACATGGTGTTCCTAATTTACCCTCTGTTATAGTTCTTTAAAAATAGTGTTTCTATTTGTTGATTTTAAATCCTCACCACTTCTTATGTATGTAGAGTGTTAAATATGCCTCTGCCTGATGATTTGGGGGCCATATTGTGTGAAGACAGAGTTTTGTTCTCTGTAGTTTCTTTTAGAGTTTTGAGTATATATTTTTTCTGTTGAGGGTGAGTGCCCATCTTTTAATTTGAGTGCGTTTAGGGTTTTTTTTTTTCCCCCAATTGTGACACACAGAAATCAGCCCAGCTCTTTCAGTGCCATGACCTTAATTCTCTAGGACTTACAATATACCTTTCTCAGTTAAGTGGACTCATGGTCTGACTCCAGAGTGATGTGCTCAGAAGGGCAGAGCATTTCTTCTTAACCCCTCTTACCGCAATCACTGCATAATTCTGCTGGCATGTGTTGTGTGCTGCCTATTTTTCTGCTAAGAGTTTTGTTCCGCATTTGTGGGGCTCCTATCATCCTTAGCACACAGGCCCTTTGCCTTGCTTTATTTGCTAACTGTTTTTCAAAACACAACAGATGATGAAAGTGACCGGCATGTTTGGGCTTGGGAAACTTAGGATTGAATTCTAGGACTGACATTTCTTGGCTCAGTAATTTTGGACAGTGGTCACTTACCCTTGTTGAGCCCTGGTATCTTCATTAGTAAAACGGGAATGGTTAATGCTGACAGCATTGTTGTTTAGGTAAAGAACATAATACATATCACAGGTAACTGCTAAGTATTAGGCATTCTTTGTGTGTTTCTCTCTTTCTGGACTCTCTACCCTGTAATTGGTCAATTTGTCTCTTCCTGTGCCAATATCACATTTTCTTAATTACTGTAACAAGTCTTATTAATAACTGGTCAAGAAAGCTCCCTTATTTCATTGTTCTTTGAGTATTGGCTATTTTGGGCATGTTTATCTTTTGTATAAAATCACTTGTGAGGTAAAATTATGTTAAATCTAGAGCCCAGTTTCAGAAATTGACATTTTTATGATGTTGAGTTTTACTATTCTAGAGCATATAGTATATTGCTCCATTTACTTAGGACTTCCTTAACGTTTTTAAATAAGATTTTATTGTTTTCTATTGAAAGAATTTAAATATCCTTTGTTAGATTTATTCTTAGGAATTTTAAATAACATCTTTTAAAAATAAACACGTATACCTATTTGCTAATGTATGGAAATTGAATTGGCTCTTGTATATTAATTTTTAAATTCATCAACCTTGCTAATTCTTACAGACTCTTACTCATCTTTAGATTTGGGGGAATGGGAGTTTTTTGTAGACAGTGTAGACAGTGATGATCTGCAAATAATTATAGCTTTCTTCCTTTTCCAATCTTTATAGCTTTTCTTTCGTTTTTAAAAATCTTCATTTACCATAACTTTGAGGATTAGGTTGAATAAAGCGGTGATACCATATATTACGTTGTTCTTAAACGTAAAGAGAATATTTTGAACATTTCATATTATTCTGCATCCAGCTTACTAGTATTTTTGTTAGGGTTTTGCCATCTGTGTTTATAAACGGTATTAGCTTGTAGTTTTCCTTTCTTGTGTTGCATTTGTTAGGTTATGGTAGCTCAACAAAATGAATAGGAATGTATCAGTCACTCCTACAGTACTACAATAATGCTGCATGATAAAGCACAATTCCTCAGTTGCAGTTATCAGTAATATTTATTTCTTCCTGTGGGTCTGTGGGTTGGCTTGGTGTGGCTGCTTTGGGCCACATATCTGTGAGTTGGCTTGGCTTCCATCCAATCTGCAGGTCTGAGTCATGTACTCTACGTGTCTTACTTTGGGGCCCAGGGTGAAGAGCAGCACTTACCTGGGGTGTGGTTGTCCCATGGTGGAGGTTGGAAGGTCCTATAAGGGGGAGCTGAAACACTGACTGTTTCTTAAGGATCAGGCTTGGAACTGACCCAGTATCACTTCTGCACATTGGCGAAAGCTGGGTGGTTAATATCCAGCATCAGTGAGGTGGGGAGTGCGAGGGAAGGAGTATCTGCTAAACAGTAATTTTACTACCACGGGAAAAGTTCCTTCCTTTTCTAATTTCTGGAAGTGTCTGTGTAAGAAATGGATGGATCTCTTTCTTGGCTTTTCCGAATGTGGCCTGTAAAGTCATCTGCACCTGATAATTTCTTTGTGGGGACATTTTTGACCTAATTTTTTAATATTTACATGAATATTCAGATTATTTCTTCTTGAGTCAGTTTGGTATTTTGTAATTTTGTGTGAATTTGTTTAACTAAACTAAGTTTGAAAATTATGTTCATTCTGTGTGGCATCTCCAGTTCTGACTCCTTTCCTGTTCTTAACGTTGTTTAGTTGTGTTTTCTCCCCCTCGTTCTTTTTTTTTTTCTTGATTAATTTTGCCAGAGGCTTGTCTATTTTCTTAATTTTGAGTGGCTTCTGGATTTCATGTCATGCTTAGAAAAGTATTTTTTTCTTCTCAGCTTCGAACACTAGTATTTCATATTTTCTTATATCTTTATGCATTCGTTTTTAATATTTAAATCTCTAATCTACTTAGAACTTATTTTTATTAAGGAGTAAAAGAGCAGTTCAGCTTATTCTTTTTTCCAAGTGGCTATAGCCAATTATTCCAATACTGTTACCAAACAACTTCTCTTTCCTTCAATCTCTAATACCACTTTTAGGATATATGAATTCCTGAGTATATTATGGGTCTATTCCTTGACTCTGTCCTACTCCTTTGATTTGTCTTCCTGCATTTATATCATATAATCTAACTCTTATAGTTTCATGCTATTTCTAACATCTAGTGGGCTGGTAGGGGAACCTCATAACTCTTGCAGTTAAATTTATTTTCAGTTACATTTAAAAGACTGCCCCTCGCTTTAATATTTTTATTATCTCTGGAAATAACTTCCTTATTTCTTTGAAAACCAGTGAGGGGGAAAAAATCATCCCATGTGAAATCATTATTTTTATTTATTTATTTTTAATTTTTGGCTGCGTTGGGTCTTTGTTGCAGCACATGGGCTTTCTCTAGTTGCGGCGAGAGGGGGCTACTCTTCATTGCAGTGCATGGGCTTCTCATTGCAATGGCCTCTCTTGTTGCAGAGCACGGGCTCTAGGCATGGGGGCTTCAGTAGCTGTGGCTCACGGGCTTAGCTGCTCCATGGCATGTGGGATCTTCCCGGACCAGGGCTCGAACCCATGTCCCCTGCAATGGCAGGTGGATTCCTAACCACTGCACCACCCGGGAAGTCCCCCTGATGTGAAAACATTAAACATCTGCTACTTTTATAAAATCATAGTTGTTTTGGGTTGTCATGGGGGGAGAACCGTTTCATCTTTTGTCGGGGTTCCGTGTTCAGCCTCCTGGCTTGTGCACTGCACGGTGTCAGGGCACCACTCACCCTGGCTTTAATGTGGATTGTTTTCGTGGAGTTGTGCAACACAACCCCGGACCGGGCTGCTCCCTGGCGCTGGACTCATGGATTATTGCCGCCACCAGCCTAAGAAGCTGGAGCTTGCTGATAGCGGGTCTCCAAGTTCTGTGGGGATGCTTTCAGAGACAGGAGTCGGGAGTATGTGATTCAGCACCCCCTCTCCATGTGGAGATTAGACTCCATTGCCAATCTCAGAGTCTGCTTCTTTGATTTCCTGAAGAGAGTGACCAAGCTTCCTTATAACTTGCAGCTGTGAAATCATAAATGCCACCAACTGCCACGCTAGCTCTAGAGATGTCCTCTGCTTTTTTTGGTGGCAGTGTCCCTAGAGCCCACAAAAGAAGTGAAAAGTTAACTACCCCACCAGTTTGCTGGCATGAGCTCTTTTCCCATACTGCCTTTATTCTGAGTTATTCAGAACATCCTCTGCCTTTTGTGCTGATGAGAAGGATGTGCTCGAAAGGGGATGGGCACTGACAGCGCACAGGAATAATTCCTTTCATCCATTCAGCCTGACAACCCTTGGATTCCTCATCCTGTTGAAGCAGGGAGAGGCTTGAACAGGATTGAATGGTCCCCACTCGTCTGGCATTTTAAACAAATCTCAATCTGATATGAAATTAGATGCAGCTGAAGTTGCTGGTGGCAACAGTTCTCACTAAAGTTTGAAGCTCATAACCTGCCCCACGAGGCTAAAGGATGTGACAAACTCACATCTGAATAATGACCATCATCTGAGCCTGTCAGTGCAGAAAGCTCTTCATTAAGAGGGAAAGATTGGGAATCTGATACCAGGGCAAATGAAACCACAGCTTTGATCAGGTAGAACTTTATTTAGCTTTCTATCCCAGGAATCTTAGATCCAGTCAGTCAATTGGGAAATTCAGGATTTGATAACTTCTGTGTTCTTTAATTGAAAAAAGTAAGGTTTAGGGCTTCCCTGGTGGCGCAGTGGTTGAGAGTCCGCCTGCCGATGCAATGGACGCGGGTTCGGGCCCCCGTTCCGGAAGAT
>NW_006784922.1:5159217-5173110 GCF_000442215.2 Lipotes vexillifer | reverse complement strand
TCGTGCCCCGTGCCAGGAGGACCCCACAGGCCGCGGAGCGGCTGGGCCCGTAAGCCATGGCCGCTGAGCCTGCACGTCCAGATCCTGTGCTCTGCAACGGGAGAGGCCACAACAGTGAGAGGCCCGTGTACCGGGGAAAAAAAAAAAAAGTAAAGGTTTATTTTTCTCTCATAGGATGGTAAATTCCCATAGGAAATTTAGAAAATGTTCTTAAGAGGTTGGGACAGAAATCATGTATAATATACAACCAATCTTAACATCGTTTCTCTAAATGTAGATTTTCTTTATGTGCATCTCAGTATCTTATGACAGCACATATGTACTTTTCATTGCTCACATCTCTTGTTTCTTTCCAAGATGCCAGTCTTGGGCTGATTACCTGTCGGATTTTAAGTTCTCCCTCTGGCTTTCTTTCTGCTCATTTTCCTTGTCTGTGGTTCATAACTCTGGCAGTGGAACTCTAGAGGTTTCTGTGTCTCAGAAGGTGCTAGACCTGTGTCCTGGGTGCCACGTCTGACCCATCTTTTATTCAGGTGATCCCTTCCAATTCTCCTCATTCCTCGTGCCCACTTTCCCCCTCACAGAGGAATTTCCATGCTTACACTCATGGGAATTGTGGAGCTGAAGCGGCTCTGTCTGGTTGGGCATTTCCTCCTTGCACGCCCTCTCCTCACACAAGCAGGGGACCTGTCCCTGAACGAGTGTGTCCCTCAGGCAGCTGCTTTCTTAAGGCTTCCACTGCCCTTTTGTGTTGACTGCGCTGCTAAGCCAATATCCCTAGATGCCTCTAGATGGCAGTGTCTACCTCCCTCTGCCTTGAGGCTAGACTAGAAAAGAACCGTTGACTGTAGCCCCAAGGATGATGTTTAGCCTGGTCTTTAGGACCCCTGCCTCCCTTTGCCCTTTCTCCTGCGTCAAGTGCTTTTTCAACTCTGCAGACAATCATGAAGTGGGAACATCCGATCCATCCTTATCCTGGGCTCCTCAACGGTCTCCACCTCACGGAGCCAGAGACAGGAATCGAATTACTCAGTCATATTTTGTCGGTAATTTTGTTTTGAGGAGCACTGCTTCAAAATGTTGCCGGAGGTTTTCTGTTAGTAATTTTTCAAAGGAACACTCGGAGGGGCTGGTGGGTAGCGCTGCAAGCATGGCGCAGGAACTAAAATGCTAGGTGCTGGGCCCTGTTCTCCTATTTCTCGGCAGGCCCTCTGGCTTGCGAAGCTCAGTTTGTGTTTGAGCAATTCAGTTTGACATAATGTCGAATATACAGCCCCAAATCAAATAAATCATGTTTCCTGGTTCAGAATACTTTAAAGATGAAGATCATGCAGAGTTGAAATCAAATTCAGGAGAGTGTTCAGCTATTTTTAAAAATATGTATTGTGTTGGAATGTTTGGCTGGTTGTAATTTTTTTTAACTGCCTGTCCCCGCTGTGAATTTCAGATTCTCAGGAGCCTGTGTCTTTGTGTCCCCTGTTGTCCTAAGTCAGGGCCAGCACATGCAAGGTGCTCCGGAATCCTCGCTTACACTAACAGCATCCTCTCTGCCCTCCTTTGGGTCGTGGTACCTGAGGCTCTAGCATAACCCTTGTATCTCAGAATATTTAAACACACATTCTCTCTGCCTTAACTTCTGTGTTCCGGTGGAATTGCATTTGGCTGTCATAGACGAAATCTCAAACAGCTCCGCGAGAGCCTGCATTATATTGGATGTGGAGCCTGTGTCCCGGGTGAGCGTTTTCTCCACTGCCGTGGAAATTGAACCCAGGCAAAAGAGATGAACCCAGAGTCATAAAGCTGCATTTTTGTACCTTATTGGGAAATGAGCAGGTTGATGACATCCTCTTCTTCTGAGGATATTTTTATAATGAGACCCAGAATTTCCCCCAGGGTTAGGAGAGAGCATTCCTAACTCCAGACCCACCAGAGAGCGCTTGTGTGCCAGCCGATGCTGCTTTCCACCCTGCATTTTTCTTTCCTGGTGCCTTTCTCCAGAGTTTGAAACTGAAGTGCTTTTTCTCCCCACAGAATGTGGCATTTAGACAAATAGCACTGGACTCCGAGGGAAAGGTGTATTAATGCATCTGGGAGAGAATTTATAAGGGGCTGGCTCTTGAGGCATTTCTTCAGTGATCACTAATTGGAAATGCTCTTGCCGTATGTCACTTTTCTAAGAAACAAATAGGGACCCCTGAGTTCCAAATAAACAGATAGGAAAGCCGTACAGTCATCCATGACAACAATACAAATTCAGTACTGTATGGTTACTATGGGCAGTCGCCTCACAGTGTCCTCATTTGGGGGACAATCTGCCTTGGAGGAGGGAAAAAAGCTCATTCAATTCCATTGATATAATCCTTCCTTCAGTGATCTGATTGACATTTTAGCAGTAACCTTGTGTTAATATTGTACAAAAATGTATGAAAAAGAAAAAAACATAACCCACTGTGTTGCTACCCCTGTTGACATTTTTATAAAAAGTAATACATATACAATATTAGAAAAGGTATAAAATAAAAAAGCGATTCACTTCTCCTCCTTGTCCCTTTCCCCAAAGGTAACTCATTGGTAATTGTTTCTTGTTACTTGTTGCAGAAAAAAAATTATGTGTATATCTCCATAAATAAAACAATTGAAACCCTTCATACACTGTTGGAACCTTGCTTTTTGATTTAATATGGAGATCTCTCCTATTAGCACATACAGCTGCTTTACTGACTCCATTTTAATTGTGCCGCAGTATTTCATCACATGGCTACATCATCATATAAATTACCCAAGCAGTCCTTAGGTCAACTCTCAAACAAGTTGAAAAGCGCTGCAGCTCTGACCTGCATGACATCTGCTGTGAGAATGCTTGCACACATGATTTTAGGATGATTTGTAGTTGTTGGTGAGGTAAGTGTTCTCCCAGTGTTTAATCAGAGTGACATAGAGTGCATTGCGTTGTATAGAAGAAATGGCTTAGAACTTTATTTACTATTGTTATCGTTTGTTTCTATAAACAGTAGTTTTTCTTCCTCACCTGCAGGCCATTTTGGCAGATATGTGCTCTGTTCCATGCAGTCGTTCAGGGACTCAGGCTGACAGACATTCTGACATCTTTATATCCTTTCCAAGGTCACCCTGGATGTTAACACCCAGATAGTAATAGTATATGGGCAGGAATTGCATGGGAAGTGTTCATGGACAGATCTTAAAGAGTGGCACACATCTACCCCATCGTCCATTGTCTGGAACTCCAAGTATAAAAATTATACTTGGGGGCTTCCCTGGTGGCGCAGCCGTTGAGAGTCCGCCTGCTGATGCAGGGGACACGGGTTTGTGCCCCGGTCCGGGAAGATCCCACATGGGCCCGTGAGCCGTGGCCACTGAGCCTGCGCGTCCGGAGCCTGTGCTCTGCAACGGGAGAGGCCGCGACAGTGAGAGGCCCCGCGTACCGCAGGAAAAAAAAAAAAATTATACTTGGGAAGTCTTGCCCCATCGTCCATTGTCTGGAACACACTCAAGTGCACAAGAGGCTGGGAGACATCATCATATAAATTACCCAAGCAGTCCCTAGGTCAACTCTCGAACAAGTTGAAAAGCCCTGCAGCTCTGACCTATATGACATCTGCTGTGAGAATGCTAGCGTCTTACTAGTCAGTCGTGTCAAGAAAGTATAATCTGGTCAGCATCTTGATTTAGTTACGTGTTTGGTCCCAGTGCAGTAGCTTGTAAAGAAGCCAAATGGATATGTTATAAGGAGTAGAAAGACCTTTTTCTCTCAGAAGATGAAGGCATTGCACATTCCGTAAATAATGGTGCCTGTCAGGTTTTTGGACACTGTTTCTAAGAAAGGAGGAAAGATATTAAAAAGATAGGTGTGAATGCAACAGGGACTGACAGAAAACCTGGTGGCTTTAGGGATTGATACTGTAATTGTGTACATGAGCTATAATTTATCAAAGGTCCTAGAAGTATTTTACGGAAGGGTTCAGGAGTGCTCTAATTTTACAAATTAAGCCATTTATGGCTGACCAGAAACCTATCCACAGCCTAGGTCTGTGTTTGAGTCTGGAGGCAGAGAACAGCAAATAACAGAATAAAAGGCTGGAGACGGCCCGCTGGACAATGGTGTGATCTTTTGCATTAGCGTGCTGTCGATAAGCGTCATTGCGGCACAGCCAGTGGGTGCCGAGCTGACCACAGGGCCATGCTGGACCAAGAAGGATGCCAAGAAACAATTGATAGATGTATTCCTGAAAATTCATATTCTGCTGCCGAATTAATCTTATTGATTCAGGGATTCTGAAAGTGGCCATAGATAATTTTAAGAAGCAAAAGCATTTGTATTTCTTGAGCAGAAGACCAGAGTAACAGAGGAAATCCCATCTCGGACATAAAACCCAGAAACCTGGCTCAGTAAACGTAAAACTTGCATTGTGTGTCCTCCAGAGGCCCCTGCCTAGGTTGGCTTGGAGGGGTGGTTGTCTTGCGAAGCTGCCCGTGGTAAAGCTTCACTGGCCGTGGTTGAATCTTTGCTCCCATAGAACCTGTGTTTAATAATGAGTTAGAAGAGACATTAACAGCATAAGGACAAAGGGGAAAAATAGAAATGCTTGGAGTGTGTGATGCAGGGTCAGACCTTTGAAGGAGGGGGATGTAAGGCTGTGGTGCCGGCAGGGGAATTCTGAACGTTTGGGAGAGAAGGCTGTCCTGCATCGCCCTGGGAGGACAGTGCTGCCGTGGGTGAATGTCAGTGGGTTTGGGGAGCTGCTGCCCTTGACCACGCCTGGCTTCCCCCTCACACTCCCTTCGTCCCACCTTCCTGGCTCTCTTGTCTTCCTTCTCACATTCCCACCACTTTTGTGAGTGTATTATTTATAGTGGATAAAAGGTGGATAGTGATAAGAAGCAGCCTCACTGGGTCTCAGTTTTCCTGTCTCTAAAAGGAAGGGTTTGGAATGGATGACTTCCATCTCTGCAGTGGAATGATTCTGGGGTTCACCTCTGACTGGCCATCCTTATTGAAGCATTTCCTGGAAAACATTAATGAGAACTCTTTTGCAGTTCTAATTTTTTAAAGAAGTCTAATTTCTGATAAAAATTATACTTGGGAAGCCTTGCTCACTATATAGTTAATGATCACTGATCACCTGCTTGTGGAGCTTTTCATCTCAAGATTGTCCTATTAAGTTGAAAAAAACAGTTTTTGTCTGCATTGTATTTCCACAAATATTGATAGCAAAAAAAAAAAAATGTTCACAATTGGTGAATCAAGGTGAAGACTATAAGGAATGTTGTATTCTTTTAACTTCTGTAGGCTTGAAAAATTTCAAAATAAAATATTGGCGGGTAAAAATGGGCAAGTGTATTTTCTCTTCCTTTAGGGAAACTGAGACAAATCAGATGAAGCAGTTTATTAAATGACTTTCTCAAGGGTAATCAAGAGTTAAGTGGGAGGACCTGCAGTAGATTTCAGTGGCTCAGTTGCCATTGTAGTGCTTCTCAGGCCGTATCTCCTCCCTAAAGGAAAGACAGATGTAAGAAGGAGTTTCCTCGGGCTTCCCTGGTGGTGCAGTGGTTGAGAGTCCGCCTGCCGATGCAGGGGACACGGGTTCGTGCCCCGGTCCGGAAAGATCCCACATGCCGCGGAGCGGCTGGGTCCGTGAGCCATGGCCGCTGAGCCTGCGCGCCTGGGGCCTGTGCTCCGCAGCGGGAGAGGCCACAACAGTGAGAGGCCCGCGTACTGCAAAAAAAAAAAAAAAAAAAAAAAGGAGTTTCCTCTAGCCTACTGCTTCTGAAGAAAATGTTTCTGAGCCTGGCAACATTGCTGTGTATTTCCACTTACAAATTATCCGAATGGGCAAAGCAGGAGATAGGGACCTGTCAGCTTTATAAAGGTGCTCAATGAATGGCATTAGTTATATAGTTCACCCATTGAGAAGAAATGGGTGGTTCTAATTCCAAACCTAGGATTTTCATGCCTGACAGCTTGAAACAGAAAAGGATTCCGTGGTCAGCAGTATTTGGTAGTGAAGGAAGGCATGTTAGGTGCAAACCTGATAGAAGGGGAGACAAAGTCAGAATTGCACGGTGTATTCTTCCATTGTTGTCCTTGGAAGGGCATTGTGACCAGTAGACTCTGAAAAGGTCCTCGTCCTCTTTGTCTAGCCCAGGCCCATATGGGATTTAGAGGAAGGAGAGGTGGGTCTCCAGGGGCAGCTTTACATGAATAGACAGTGGTATTTGCCTGGCGCCTTTCCCCATCTTATAACCCTCTCCTTCTGGAACTTCTGGGAAGGAGGGTCTCTGGATAGTTTTCAGAGGTTTATGTTGTTACCTGACCTAGTAACAAACTGTGAAATCAAAATATCTGTGTATGATGGGTGCGCACCTCACTGACATGGTGACATTTATAAAAAGCTAGAATCGTTACTTGGGTGAGCTCTGGGTGTATCATCAGCTTGGGAGGGAGGTGATCACTTTCATCCTGGTCTGAAGCAAGCATCGTCCTCTCGTGGGTCTCTCGTGACCTTTAGTTGCTTCCCTTGTGCCTCATTAAGCGTGATGAGCAGCTGTAGACAGGTAAAAAGAGGCCAGCACTCCCATCAGGAGCATTCAAAACATCGTCACCTAGAGCACCCTTGACGGGTCATACTCTGTGTTTTTTGTTAGATCACCCTCCTCTGAAACATATGTTCACCCATCGTCATCTGCATTAACTCAGAGAAAATCAAGAGTTTTAAAAGCTGGAAGAAAGAATCAAGGTGAAGTGCACTGTTGCTAATGGTGTTTTGTCCAGTAGGTGGCGCCTCAGCAAATCTCATTTGTAGCTGATAGAAGCAAACACGTGGAGGATTTTTTTAAAAGATGCATTCATAATGCATGTGAGCAAAAGGTATGCCCTGTGTGCAGGGTGGTTCATGAAGTCAACTGGAAAAAAAAAAAAAAAAACAGTTGGACTATGTAAAACTAACTCTCTCATTGTAAGAAAATTGTTGGGAAGAACTTATAAAAAGCTGATGTCTGGTTGAAATTAAAATCCTTTATCACGTCACATGGAGATTTTTTCCACAGCATTTGGGCTGCAGATTACTGCTACAAGTAAGAGAATACTGTTAGTCTTGATAGCATTTTGGGCTTTAGAGAATAATGTATGATAGATGTTTTGGTATCAGATTTGTATGTTTGAATTATGTTCAGAAAATGCTGAATACTTGAGCTGGAGAAATTCCTTCCAGTAACTTAAAAAAAAAACATTTTAGTGCAACATGTTAGGTGTAACCTCTTGAAGGAATAGACTGCATGTTCCTGGAATGCATTGTTAGAAACTTAATGTACGTGTGATTAAACACGCGCCAAAACAGCACCTCCATGCTAAGAATATGTTATGGTTTTTATACTCAAAGACAGTTAAAGATACTTCTTCAGAAGCATGCAAAGGAAGCAGCATTTTCACTCCTTAAATACAGGTGTCCCCTCTGAAAACTGAGTAGTGAAATTGGTAACGTATTTCTAAATCATGCACTTCAGAAGGCAAGTAAGGAGTTTTTAAAAAATTCCTGCTTTCCAGCAAAGTACTAGAATTGCATTACACATTTTTCCCTAAAGAAGTCTATATCTTTCCTGATGGCTTAAGGTAAGGAATCTCTGTGTATTGTTTGACAAAATGGAGTCAGAGTTAATCTATTAATATTTTCTGTAGATAAAACAGGATACGCTTGTCCTATTGTGTTCAGTTTTCTTTAGAGGACAGTTAAAGAACACAATTAACAGGCTCCTCACAAACGTCCTTTCCTGTCTGTCTCGGAGGGGAGTGGTGACAGGCATCCAAGGTTGTCAGGCGAGGTATAAAATCATCACCGGAGTTCTGGTGGCATTGGGGAAACCTCAGGAAGGGAAAGATGAAGGATTCTGTTTGCTTTTAATAATTGAGTCATAGTGATGTGTTTAGTAAGACCAAGACAGGACTTATCCAGTTCACTGAACTTCGATTTTAGAGGAAGGTTGTACAAAAAGTGCCTTGTCTTTCCGTGGAAATACTAGTCTTCGGTGAAAAGAGATTAAAGTGGTGTTCTTTCATGGCTACAGGAATCAATCGTTCCCTTTCCTTGCTCTTTCCCATCACCTCTCTCCTCTTGCCCTTTTCTCAAGTTGAATAATCACTTACAGGGAAGATGATAGGAGCTTAGTGGTAAGTAGTGGAGACCTTCTTACCACTGAGCTCCTGTCATCTTCCCTATCTCCCCCACTTAGTAGTCCCACTCCCTTTAGACCAGTGGTTCCCAAGCTTGTCTGCACAGTGGAAGCACCTCGGGAGATTCAGACACTACTGATGCCTCCCCCCACCCCCAAGATTGTGATTTAATTGGTCTGGGCGTGGCTTTAGGTTTTGGAAATTATAAAAGGTCTTCCAGTGATTCTAATGTGCAGATAATTTTGGGAACCACCATTTACTCCCTCTCCCCAAACCTCCCTTATTCTCCACCCACCCTTCTGAGTCCATCCTTCCTTGGTACTTTTGCAGCACCAGCACCTTGAATGTATGTTTGTCCATGTGACTCCACTGATCCCCTTGGATTTTGTGTTTTTTTCATGTGTCTTAGGATCCCATGACTATGTTCCGATGGAACTGAGTCTTTTTCCTCTTTCTATTCTCAATATCCATCTTAATGCCTAACCCATAGCAGCTGCTTAGTGATTGGTTTCTGAATCAAGGGCATAAATATATATATATATATATATATATATATATATATATATAGTAATACAATGATTTAAACAAGTTGATTCATGCACTTCTGACTCAGGGCATTTTTACTGCCCAGGTAGATATTTCTCCTTGAAGAGCCTAGATTTCCTAGTCTCCTATCTTTTCTTAAAGCAATGATAAGTATATAAAATTAAAGAGGAATATGTTCTCTTGTGTGGTATTAGCTTGTGTCACAAAAGCCAGCTTTAGATAAGGGGACAAAGGAGGACTAAGCCTGTATTCAATAAAGCTCAAGAAAGGAAGTGTAGAGTGTTGTTGATTTCTAGTGGAAGAATTCCCTATTGCCTGCCTTACTTAGAGAATATTAATTTATCTAACTGATGATAATCTGGTAAATTTATTGTAGCATTAAAATGCAAATCAGTTACCATGCCAAATATTCAGTGACATGCCTAAGACTTTAAAAATTTTATATTATTTTATTAGGTGATAATGGGAGGCATAATTGTTAATGTTTGATTCTGGCAAAATACAATTAGTTTCTGTGAAACACATTGTGCCTTAATGATATCATTAAGATTAATGAATATAAATGAATGAGCTGGGGATTTCAAATAGCACATAGTGACTTTATATCAGTCTGTAAAACTTGAGATAGATTTCCTTGATTTTTTAAGGAGAATGCGCCAGAGCCCCTGCTGTATTTTCATATAGACTAGAGAGAAATTAAATCAGCTACCTTAGGAAGACTGTTGTATACTGATTTCGGTCTGTGAAAGCCACTTATTAGTTTTACTTTAAGAATTATTTTCAAGACCACTTTTTAGAAATTTCCATGTCCTGTATATATGAGAGTGCATGTATATTTTGGTGTTTTTAAAAAAAATCAGGGTACTAAATCATTGTTCAGTAAATTAGAGATGACATGGTGGTGTCTATTCCAGATGTTCCACAATAGACATCTATTACATTTATAATTTAAAATACTATTAAGAAAGCTAGGCAGGTGAGTATTTTTCTTGGGCTAAGAGATGGAGAAAGGAAAAACTGGGAGAGGCTGCTCGTCAAGGTCTTAGATGAGAGTCACGGACTAAATGTGTAATGTGACTCCAAGAATCATGGTATTTTGAGTAGTGATGCATGACTATATGTTCTTGTAGTGTAGAGAGAAACTCTGCCACTTTAGTTTTTTAAGGAACCTCCATACTGTTCTCCATAGTGGCTGTATCAATGTACATTCCCACCAACAGTGTGAAACAATTCCCTTTCTACGCACCCTCTCCAGAATTTATTGTTTGTAGACTTTTTGATGATGGCCATTCTGACTGGTGTGAGGCGATACCTCATTGTAGTTTTTTTTTGTTTGTTTGTTTGTTTTTTGCAATACGTGGGCCTCTCACTGTCGTGGCCTCTCCCCTTGCCGGACGCACAAGCTCGGCGGCCATGGCTCCGCGGCACGTGGGATCCTCCCGGACCGGGGCACGAACCCGCCTCCCCTGCATCGGCAGGCGGACACCCAACCACTGCGCCACCAGGGAAGCCCCGTGTGTACTTCTAATTTAAGCGCTGTGTTTGCAGCATCCTCTTATTGAACTAGAGAGAGAGAGGCACTGTGTCATCAGGTAGTGCTTAATATGACTTTGTAAGTTTGTCTCCTTGGTCTGACCTTCAGTTAATGCTTGTGTTTCTCCCCTACGCATGCGCATGTGTGGGAACGCACAGGTTTGGTTTTCTTATTTGTCTGTTTGAAAGTTTTGCAGGGCAGCCCTTGCCCATGAATTGCTGTTGAGGTAGTGGTGGGAAGAATCACAAAAGTGAAGGAGGGAGGGGAGGTATTTTTGGAACGTGGCTACTATTTGGGCACTAGGACCCAGCCTGAGAAGCCTGAATTCCTTTGTTTGCTCTGCCTTTTTACCGTTTCCTTGACCTCGGGCTCTTCTTTTAACCTCATCGCCTCACTTTCCTTGTTGGTAAATTGAACCAGTCTCTTCCTTTTCTCCTTCGAAAGAAGCTGATGGGGATTAATGAGGTAGAATCTGGAGTACATTTTGGTACTTCTCTGAAGAGTACATTTCAGGGAAGGTAGAAGACAGTTAATATCATCGTAGAGAAGTGGAACTCACATTGCTTACCATGTTAGATGATAGAGTTCCAAGGAGTACTTGACTGTCGGTCAACTGAAAATGAATTGCGGGCGCAGTCCCATTTCTACTCACTTCTAAGTCGGATGACGTGTTAGTGCAGGATGATGGAAAGAAAGGCAAACCAAATGCGAGAAGCAGTAGAATGACAGGATTCAGGGGGGACATCTGACTGCCACCTGCTTGCCTCAGAGAAAGCCGCTTATTTTAAAAATCATTTTTATGTGTACCTCTCCAAAAGTGCTTGGCTCTCTGTACATAATCCAAACAAGATCAGAATGAGGTTCCCAGCAAAACTTCAGGATTAATCTAATCTGGAGTCTCAAGGTAGAATAAGGTTCTAGACGTGATCATCAGGTATAAAACAGCTTGCTCAAGTCTCTTCAGATCTATATCATAATTCATGTCGATGCAAACACAGAGACATAGAAAGAATGCTTGGTTACTTCATGTATGAAATCCCTTGCTGTCTTTGGTCAATCAGCTTTTAAATTCCAAGGTGACTAGCTTGATTTTTCTTCTTAGAAGATTTTCCTTATCTTTTCTCCCCTTGTGTTTACTTTTTTTTTGGAGACGTTTAGATAGGTAACAGTACATTTAACCTAGAACTTAGTTTCTTGTCACTGTAGTATTAAAAAAGAAAAGTTTAATACATGCGTAGCCTGAAAGTGCTTTTATAATCTCTGATTCTGTAGTTAAACTCAGACTATAGACAATAGAGTTCAAAATTTGAAAATAATCTTCATCTTTTATCTCTAGGTAGATCTCATCACTTTAGGAATAATTTTAGGAATATCTCCTGTTTCAGAAGCTCATAAAATATCAATGCTTAGTTGATGCCAGGAGTATTATCAGGCATATAAACAGATTGACATACTCATGTCTGAAGCTCAGACAATGGGCAGGCACCCTATGCTGGCAGTACGGCCAATGTCATTTCACGCATCTACTCCCATCTCCATCTATATTAATATGAAATACAGAAGTTTGCTAAATATTAGTTTACGGTCCCAGTGTTGGCTGTGTCATTTGGAGATGAAGGAACATAACTGAAAAAAAAATACTGGAGAGCTATTTTCCATTGTCAGATCTTCATAAATGCCCTCGGTGAAAAAAATGAAGTTGCATTACCCAGTTTTATTAGAAATGCTATATTTTGTTGGATATGTGTGTTCACAAAGTAGAGAATCTTTTCCTACTGTGATTGATGTTGGGGCATTTATGAGGATAGTCTGCTATATTTCATATGTTTATGAGGGTGTCATTGTTAAAATGTTCAAAAGAAAATTACGTATGTGATTTATATTTTATTATTTCCTCCTAGGATGTAATTTTTTCAGTACCATGATTCCTGTCATATTGTCAGTGGTGATTTGATGGCTAATATGCCAGAAATAATTAGATTTAAAAAGGTGATGCAGATGTCAAGACAATATAGCTTTCTTGTGAAAAGGCTTAAGCGAGATCATGCATGTTACATTGTGCAAGTCCCCAGTTGCATACATTGTAACAGTTTTCAGGATTACAGGCAGGATGGAAAATGCAGCTACATGCAGGAAGCCTGGGATGCAGCATATTTCAGAGGCATATCCTTGCTACTGACACCACCTGCAATTTTTGCTAAATGAAACGTGTTTTAGAAAACGCTACTCTTTGGGTAAATTCAGACTTTGGTGTATTATCAGTGGGAAGATGTTAGATCCCCTCTTTTCTTTTGAGTGGGAAAATTCCTCCTCTCCCTACAAGGCATCAAGCCCTTTGTTTAAGTCTCCTTGACAGGTTTAAATTTTTTTCTTTGGGGAGAAAAAGACACATGCAATATGAACTGCATTTTTTTTTTAACCTTACAATAATGTTCAATAAAGATTGAACATTATTGTACAATTTTAAATGACCATTTTAAAATATAGGACAAGGTAATTTGTAGTTTCAGTGTTTGTTCCTGAGCATAATATCTCCTGGGACTTTAAATGGAATGGAACCTATTTCTGGGTGTCTTTATACTTTTGGGCACTGATGACACTAGTGATCCATCTCTGGTTTACTTGTGTGTTACTTTTTTTTTTTTTTTTTGCGGTACGCGGGCCTCTCACTGTTGTGGCCTCTCCCGTTGCGGAGCACAGGCTCCGGATGCACAGGCTCAGTGGCCATGGCTCACGGGCCCAGCCGCTCCGCGGCACGTGGGATCTTCCCGGACCAGGGCACGAACCCGTGTCCCCTGCATCGGCAGGCGGACTCTCAACCACTGCGCCACCAGGGAAGCCCCTGTATGTTACTTTAATAAATAATGTTTCTGAAGATTAGACTAATGCTGTAATATCACGGTGTTAGGCAGGGATGAAGATAAGTGTCAACTGTAGCCAGACGTTTAACCTGCTCTCAGAGTTAACACTGAAGTCTGCAGCGTGCTCTTCAGCCCCCATGCTTCAGCACCTCCCTGGTGTCAGAGCGCTGCTTTCTCACTTGGGAGCACAGTGATGAGGAAGCGACGGCCGGGGAAGCTGAGCTTCGCCCTCAGTCTCTCCCGTGTTCCCAGCAGGGCGAAGGAGGCTTGAAACCAGGCAGGTAGCTGAGTGGCATGTGCAGCAGATGCTCGATGCGATGCTAATAGCCTGGAGGAGGGAGGGAGTTTGGAGTCCTGATTGTGGAGTCGGTAGGGGAGGGACCAGGTGTCCAGAGTGAGGGGCATGGGCTGCTCCTACCTTGAGGACACTGGGACCAGTTTTGCAATTTCCCAGCAGGTGGCCTCCTGCTCTTCCCAGCTTCCCACTGCGAAGCCCATAGTAATATCTTAATTTCACAAACAAGAAACTGAAGCTCAAGAAAGTGAAGGGGCTTTCCCCCAGCTACCTGAGTGTCTGGCTGGTAGAGCCTGCCCTGGGCACTGGCTCTCAGGGCAGGGTACTTTCTTCTAAGGATTCTGGGGAGTCATGACTTCCAGAAAACGGGAGGAAAAGTCAGGGTTGGGATTTCCCCTCCCTTTCCGCTTCTCAGCACTGCCCAGGACAGCTTTGCCCTGAGTCATTTCACCTGGAAGGAAAGAGGGATTTA
>NW_006784922.1:5129017-5159200 GCF_000442215.2 Lipotes vexillifer | reverse complement strand
AGTGATTTACGGAATGCCTCCAGTGGTGAATTTCAGAAAACAGAAGAGTATCAGACTCGAGATTGAAGAGCTGCCAAAAGCCCACAAATTAATGGGGATGTGTAGTACGCTGGCTCAACAACTGAAAGGGGGGGCCTTCGTTCTGTGGAACTCACTTGATTGTAAGTAAGTACGTGTTATATTTGGAACTGTATAATTTTGGACCCAGAAGGGTGAAGAGTTGTTCCAAGAGTGGAGCCTCTGGAGGCCCAGATGCATTTAAGAAGCAGAGCCACACCCCAGAACTCTTCTCTGGCCGCCCTCTTCCTCTTCCCACTCCTGCCCAGGGGCACCTTTCTCCCTTCCGGCCCCAAAGCAGCTGAGACCCTCCTCCTTTTGTCTTTTAGAGACACATGGCCATGGAATCTGAGATTCCAAATGCTCTTTTCTGGTGTGTTCTGACCATTGACAGCTTAGAATGTGGTAATTTGCCTTTTGAAGCTAAAAAATCTGACATCTTTCATGTGTTCCTTTCACCTTGAAAGCACGTTTTCCTTCTTTGTTTAAGCACTAAGAGGCAATAGGGCTGTTAGGAACCCCAACTCAAGAGTCAGCCGGTCAGGGTTCTTATCCCAGTTCTGCCTTTCCTTAGCTGTGTAATCTTAGGAAGATACTTAACCTCTCTGATGTCAGCTTCCTTATCTGTATAATGGGGATGATAATACAGCTAATTCATGGAGCTGTTGCAAGAGTTCGATGAGATGACTTGTACAAAGTACTTAGAGCAGTGATTGGCATATACTGTGTGCTCAGTATACGTTGGCTATTGTTATTTAGGAATAAAACATGGAGGAAAATAAAGTGCTAAAATTAAGAAGGATTTTAAATATAAGCACTGAAATATTTATATGTATTTTGAGCAAATCTCACAGTTACATTGGTCACTGGCATTCAGGGTTCTCTTTACCACTTAAATTGACACAGGAATAACAATATTCACGATAATGGATGCTTTATATACATTTTCATGAATGACCTGTTTCTTATTTGTAACTTTTTATGACCTTTATGTTACCTTTTTAAAAATACAGCATACTCATTGGCCACTGGCATTTATCTGTGAGTGGAAAACAATCAATGAATGAATGAAGGGATTTATCCACTTGGCCATATTGGTTTCCCTCATGAATGAACAGAGATGTACAAATCCTTGGTCCGTTGTCTGAAAGTAACAGACAAGATATGGTAGTTAATGCATTTTGTGGATACTTGTCTATCTTGCTAAGTAGTAATCGCTGCCACAAGTACACAAAGCGACCTTAAGGGGAAATCCCACTACAGATTGTGGTCATGGCAGATCTGGAGAGGGAAGCCCCCGCCTCCACCAGGAACTTACCCTCTCACACCCCTCACGCGTCACCTCCGTGGCTTTTGGATAGGGGATCCAGGAGCCACGGGCTGAGAGCTGCTGGCAGGGAGTGGATTTAGCCTGTGGAATGTAGTAGGTAAGGTTACGTTTGGAAACGTCCTCCATCTGTGGTGCTTAAAAAATTCCTCGCGGTGTTCCTCACCGCCATTTCCCAGTGCACATTCAGTTGCTGAAGAGTAGGTGAAATCAGAAGGTGCATTTACTGTAGTGTAACCAATGTGGATCTAGAGTGGAGCGGTAACTGGTTCTGAAATCTGTGAGAAATATGTGACTGTGTAAATCAGGTGACAGACCTGTATCCTGCCACCAAATGACATTACGTGGACGTCAGTGATCACAAAATCTTATCCTTTCCCTTTGTGAAAATACTTAACAACCAAACGCTTCCCATCCCTCCCCTGATTTTTCTCACTCTGGATTTGGTCTTGTTTTTGTTTCTGTGAGCCATTTATTAGTTAATTTTTACAATTAATAAAATTTAAATTTGGCCCTTATTAGAGTGTCCACAGATGCTGAGTATTCTATGAAGTAAATTATGCCTATGGTAAGTGTGCATGAGGTGTATCCATACAAATAATTTTTTTTTAAATCAAGTACTGTGAAGTTCCTGGATTTAGATTACAATGAATGACAAAGCCTACCAGATTTTATTTGAATACACACGTAAAAGCTATACGTGTTGAGGTTGGTACTTTGTGAACTGACTCACAGTATTGTGAAAATATTACATGAAGGTATCAAATTGCGGGAAAACTGAGTTTATTCATGGAAATTAGACTAACTCCTAATTATTACCTGTGAATAGTGTCATCACTTGAAGTTTTTATTGCATTTTAACACATGGCTTATCTTGATGAGAAAATATATAGCAAAGGGTAAATGTAGCAATTTTCGTTTTACTATTCCCTCTGCTAAGCCGTTATTGCTTGATGTTGTTTTTCAGCAGCCTTTCATTTTTGTCCCAAATGTTTTTGCCTCTGGCTGGTTTTATTTCTTTAAAATGTATGTGTATCACTTCTCAAAGTGATACATTTTGACAGGTAATCGATATTTTTTCATACTAGATTTGATGGTGCAATGGTCATAATCCTCATCTTAGACTTAGTTAATGGTTGAATACTAACCTAGATTTTTATCTCAGCATATTCCTTTGTTAAGAAACGTACTTTTCACCCTTAGCCAAGTTCCTTTTTATCACTCCCAGCCATCAAACAGGTCTAGGTGCCAAGTGCCTAAGATGCACAGAACCCACTTATCTGGGATACACATCACCTGACTTTTTGTCACTCTATCCTCGGAATGTCTTCTGATAGCACTTCCAACCAGCTTACTTGGTTGGCCACAGAAAAGATACTTCTGGGCTCTACTTTTTTTTTCCTCCTGGCATCCTATGATCTTTATTTGAAGGGGAAAAGTCTTTTCCCTTTTCTCTAGTGGGAACTTGATGTCCTCCATCAGACCCCACTTTTTCTAGAAGGACAAGCGCAATGAAGATCACAGCCCTCAGATCACAAGCATGTCTAAGGACACCATGCTCGGCTTTTGCTTTTTCAAAGTTCAGCTTCTTGGGTCATGATTTGTTTTTCCTAAATTCAATTAGGACTTTCTTATGCCTCTGTGGGCAGATAACAGTGACATCTAAGTTGGTAAATATATTGTGAACCCCTGCCAAGGCACTTTGTTGAAGATGGCACTTCACATTCAAGGAGCTGTTTAAGCTCTTCTCTCAGGAGGATGAATTGAGGGGGAAAGGGCAACAACTGTCATTCCTTTTCTTTTCATTGAAGAGACTGGCCTTCCTTTTGCAGGAAAAGGTTAAAGTACAGGTGGGCCTGTCAAGGATGGGATCTGTTTCCACCAGCTTTGCAGATTCTCCCACAGATAGCACACTGATTCTTCCCTTCCACCCCTAGATTTTCTTTTTTTTCCTTTTTTTGTCCTTGGATTTAAACAAAAATATGTAGTTTTAAAAAATCTTAAAAATCATTTGTGCTAGAATTTGGGGGTACATTTTGGTTTGAGCAACAAACAGGTTTGTGCGTTTTCTTTGCTTTTAGAGGTGGCATTACTCCTCCACCTGAGAACAAGAACAAAAACTCTCTGGGGTTTTCTTCCTTTAAGTGGTATCAAATGAGCACGCCTAAGTGGAAAAAATACCCTGATACCCTTCTCCGAGGTTGCTTCTGTGAGGGAGGGGTGACATTTCTTGACAGGGTTTCTCTTTGTATGTCTGGAGATGTAGGCAAAGATGGTTTGGGAACATAAAATGCAATCAGTTTTCCTCCGTGGTTAGATTCATAAATCCCTGAGCTATTTTTAATGACATAATCTAATCAATTGATGGCACGCCTAATAGTGTGTTGACAGGCAGAAAGAGACAGAAAGCTAGTGTAGTAGCAGGTGGCTGGGTAAGGAACCATTTTTCTCTTCCTTCCTCACCCCCCGTGTTTAGAAATCGCTAGTTATCTGGATTAGGTAAAAAGCAGAAATTACCGATCTAAAAAAAAAAAAATTATGCCTGCCTTCCTAACTACCTTTCTTTCAAGAAAAAAAGACTTTCTAAGGGATAAAGTAAAGAAGGAGCTAGTTCTGAGACAAACTACAGGTAGCCCTAGTGTCTGCTTCTCAGGACCATACTATGCTCTTAATTTAAGTATCTTTAGAAGAGAAATCAAGGGGGAATAATTTATTATAAATTGGTAGCATCGTATATTGTTACTCCTGTGCTAGGCCAGTAATGAAAACTTAATATTCATCTCTTGGTTGCTTTGAATTGAAATAAGATGAGGATGAGCGGAGTAAACAAGCTGAAACAGACTGTGAAATTGCACATGATGGGAATCTTTTTTTTTTTTTTTTTTTTTTTAGTTACATCATGATGGGAATTTTTTTTTTTTTTTTTTTTTTTTTTAGTTGCTTCTGGACTAGAAATAGGTTACTATTCCAACAAATGATGGCTCTTAGAATTTCTTCTTCCTTTTTACATTTTGGTCCAGTATCAACAGAACGAAGTTGTTATCACAAGGGAAATTAAAATCTAAACTGTATCTTTGGGCTAGGAATCCACTGGCAAGGTATTTATGTAAATGAACTGGCTTTCACACTGGGAGGGGTAAGGTGTTCCACCCGCTGTGGCTGGAGAGCAGCCGCCCTGAGCCCTCCCGTTTTCAGGTTTTCTGGCAGCGTGTGTGTTCTGCAACATTTCCTTTTCTTTGATGCCATCAGAAAAGCTGAGCGCCAGGCATGGTGGTGCTGCTTGGCTGGCCAGCTGTGCCCTAGTTTCTCACCATCCCAATCAGCAGCTGCCTCTTACAGAGGTTTCTGTCACCGCTGATTTACTTAGCCACTTTGACCTTATAGTTGCTTCCGAAGGGGCTTGACCCGAGGCCACTGTCGAAAGCCAGTGGCCTTCTGGTCACCTGGAATGCCAGGGCCAGTATTTTGAAGGAGAAGAAAAAACAGGGCTCCCACAATTTCCTATCTACTAGCAAGAGGCTCCTCCGCCTGGATGGATGCATTAGGCGTCTGAGCCCACTTGCTGCGCTCTCCCACCGAACTGCAAGCATCCGTGATCCCCGAAGTTGCTGGAGTGAATAACTAAGCGGGACCAGCTGACCCCGGGCTCCAATCAGCTAGAGCGTGATGTAAGTGTTTAGCAGCTGCTGGGCTCTGAATTAGCGTGCTGAAGTAGAGGTAGCACAGCATGGCTAGACTGTTGTGAGAGGCTCAGAGAAAGCGGAGGGGGAGATGGATGAGTCCAGCATTCTAAGACGAAGAGGGCTCCAGGTAGGAGATCCTTCCATTCTTGAAATGTAGGGTGCCAGTGGCCAGCCGTGGAGGATTTCAAAGTTCCCTTTTCATTCCTTTACTGGGCACAAATAATGTGCACAGTTCTTAGCAACGTGAATACGCTAAGTCTCTAGTTACAGAGCTAAGTGACCCATCACAGGGTTCAACGAGAAAGGCTCTTTTGTCAGAGACAATAGATATGACTTTTAGTTTGAGACTTTGTTGGTTGTTTATTTTTTTTCTGCTGGTTGTTCAAGAATAGTTAAATCGTGGCTGGCAGTGACATCTGATGAGCCGGTTGGGCATTCTGTCAGAAGTCTGGGAAGTCTGTCAAGGGTAGCAACTCTGTTCAGTTCTGGGAACACGGGACTCAGTTTTGTGTCGGGATCCGCAGCATCTATCTGATCGCCTTGCAGATGTGTGCAGCTGCTGGGAGGTTTCCTCCTGTCAGTGAGATGAAAGTTTCTGCTGGCAGCTCAATCAAAGTTTCCTGTAATTTGTTTATGTTGAGATGAGGAAAGATATGTGTCTTACTGCCTTGCTTTTTGTGCCCAAATTTCTCTAATTTAATTACTGTGACTTCAGTATACAAATGTATTCCAAGTTAAAACTTGGCAGATCAGAAAACTTGGAAGAAACATCTGCTTGGCCGTTTCTAAGTTTCAGGAAGCCAAAATATGAGTATGTTCAAAACTAGTATGTTTAACTCCTTGATAACTCTCTTTTCCTGTGTGTAAGTGGTAGTTTTCTCTGTGAAAGAATCTAATCATTAGCCATTGTTAAACTCTCATTCATTATTTTTGAGATTAAAAAAAAAGTGCTTGGGAAGACCGAATATACGGCACATGAAGAAATGTTTCAGGTATTCCTTAATTGTCTTTGACTCACAGCTGGGCTAGCCGTCTGCTTTTTGTTTTAAATGTCAATTACTAATACTAATATTATTCATATTATTCTAATATTATAGTAATATTATAGATAAACTAAAGGATTATTTGTAGGTAAACAAAAGAGGGATTAAAAAAGTTGGGGTTAAATGTCATCTATTGTTCCAAACCTAAGTAAACAGACTGACTCTAATGATTTTCAGTGTGGTCATTGTTTTGAATGTACAGTGTGGTTAGTCACTGCTGTGGATTTCCTTTTCTTTGTTTTCATCACATCTATGAAGTTCTGGTAATGCACAGCTGTTTGTGTGGGTCCACGTCCTCTCTGGGGTTGCTGGTTAAATATGGAAAGGCTCTTTGTTAAAAAGATGATAAACTCTATTAAACTCCTAATGGTTCAGATTATTACTATGTTGATGGCAATTCTGCTGAGAGTTTTCTCTTTCCTTTAATTCATTTTAGATAATTTAAAATGTGTTTTTGTTAAGAAACTCTTTTTTGTGGTTTATTTCTGTAATACATATCACAACTTCAGAGGATATGATTGAGATATGTGGTGCTTTTGCGGGGTATAGATTTCATAGAACTTTTAATTTTAGAAATAAAGGAATCATTATTGTGGCTATTTAAAGTAATGAAGCTATTTTCTAAGATTTGCAACAGAACAAAGGAAACATTGCTAGTTAATATAGTACTTAGACTGTTAGATCTTCATTGTACTTAACCTACTTTTACTACACCTGCCATATTCTACTATATAATAGATAAAGAATGTCTGCTTTCTACTGTAAATGAAATAAAACTCTCCAGATGGTGAGAAATAGCAACATAACAGTGCATAAAAGTTCTCCCACCTCATAGTTACTTTATTTTGGCTTAAACAAAGCCTATTATTCTTTTACTCCCGTTATATCCAATATTTTTTTTAAAAGGCATTGCACATACAGAGTAGCTGTTTTCAGAAATTCCAATATTAGGAAACTACTTACAAAATACAAGGTGTAAGTATACATTTGTATTACAAATGATGTCACTGTAGAGTTCTTAAGAGCAACGCCACCTAGTGAGTTTAGAAATTAAGTTAGTTTACAAATACATACTACTGTATATGAAACATTTCAACATGTAAATGAGGTATACCTGTAGTGAACCTAGGCTGAAACTTACACTTTTGTATGACTGATTCTGACTGTGTTGCTAGGTAATCTTGAGCAGCTCACATACCCTCTTGGTGTCTGTCTGTTCTTCTGTAAAATGCATGCTGTAACGTGACTTTTGAGTGTACTACATGGGAGATAGGCATAACTGAATTTTTTTAAGTTAAAGGCCATGTAATAAATACTAGAATATAGAAGGTCCTCAATAAGTATTACGTTGTTGAAAGCAAAGATGATTTCTGTTCTTTATAACATGCCATATCATTACTAGTCAGATGAAATAGTTATGTTTTTATTCCATATTTCTTGTTTGAATTTATTTTTAAGTTAGAAGAATCACCAATAAAGACAGTTAGCATTATTTACAGGGGTCATTATGACAGAATATATTATCTAATATTAAGAGTCTATTAGCCTGTTACACTGAATAGATGCTTAGTGTTAGATGCTTAGAATTGGAACAGATCCGGTTTTGTTTTTTGTTTGTTTTTTGTTTTTTTTTGCGTTACGCGGGCCTCTCACTGTTGTGGCCTCTCCCGTTGCGGAGCACAGGCTCCGGACGCACAGGCTCAGCGGCCATGGCTCACGGGCCCAGCCGCTCCACGGCATGTGGGATCTTCCTGGACCGGGGCACGAACCCGTGTCCCCTGCATCGGCAGGCAGACTCTCAACCACTGCACCACCAGGGAAGCCCAGATCCGTTTTTTAAACAAGTTAAAGCCTTGTGTCAAAAAGGCTTGTATGGAGCATACAAATATTATAATTCTCTAAAATTTAATTTTGCAATAATTCAGAATGTGTTTAGTATAGAATAATGCAGTGTGTGTTTAGAACTTATTTTTAGAATTCCAGTACCTCTAGCTCTTAAAACACAGGCTACTAGTGGTGTTTTTAAAATTTGGACTTTGAAAAATGAGTTTTAGTCAGAACATGTAATTTCTCAAGGCATGACTACCTCATAAAATTGCAATACAACTTAGTTGTTCATCTTAAGTGACTGCACATTTCCATCTTTTCTGGGGACTGTATTAATATTTCCAGTACTACTGATAGCACTTCAATCACTGCCTTTGAAATTAGAATGAGAGAAAGAGGTCCCAATGGCTTCCCCTGTTAGAATCTGGAAAACTTTTCAGATTGCATCTCCAAACGTGGGAAATTCTGACGGATGGATGGGCTTGGGTAGACTTTGGACTTGGGGCAATTTGAATTTCTAGACAGGTCTAATTCGTCAAAGGATAACTGGCTCCTTTCGGGCCTAATATCCCTTAAACAGGGGTCATATTTTTTAACTGTCAGGGAAATTAATTGTTTCAGTGATTTCCGTTATGTGTTTCCCGTTTATTTGTTTTAATGAAAGCGTCCCTATCCCTAATGTGATAGATCCCAAGGCTGGAGAAAAATGAACAACGGGCATCATTAAAGCAGGAAGAAGGCACTAAAAGAGGGAGGGGCATCTCAGAGAGGCCTCCTATGATTCCTTTCCTGCCATTCTCTTGTGCTTTCCTTTGCTTGGTAGCATCTTCTGTTGATTTCTCCCCTCTCCAATTAAATATTACCATTTTAGTCCACTGTCACATGCAGCTGGAATGTTAAAAAAATTGTTTTTTCAGATATGGTGAGGTTACCAACTAAATATTTATAATTTAGATTTCTAGATTGGTGTTTAGGTTTTTGCTTTGTTTGCTTCTCTTTCCCCTATACCTGATCTCATCCCCCAACCTTATTTGAAACAACAACAAAAACCTAACATTCTAACCTTGGCCTAGGCTCTGATTTTCCCCTGGCCTTGGTCTGGAATTCAGTTTTAGAAAACAGAGAAGCAGGTGGACTCTTACATTCTGACTGGGTGTCAGCAGTGCTTGGATGGTAGGTTATTCCAGCCACAATGTCTCAGTGTTTCTTCTGTGTTAACTTTAATGTGCTTGTGGATGTGTTTACACTCACCTGAGCTTAATAGCAGGATCATTATGTGGGAGTGTTACCCTGGTTCCTATCATTTGAGGACTCTGGGTGGTTACAGGAAAGAAGTCTAGTTAGAGGATTATAATAGAAATACTTACGATAATTACACTTTGAGATAAGGTACTTTTGATCTCCAGAGGTTCCAGCAAGGCACAGAGATGACTTTGGGACAGAAAGAATCAAGATGGTACATGAACTTTTGGTAGTGATGAGTACCTAATCAATGAGACCAGTTGTGGTCATATCCAAGTGGTGTTTCTTATCCATTGAAGGAGTTGAATTTCTGCCTCTGAAATAGAGATAGAATACTGTAGTTTTAGTTTCCTGATCCACAAAGGGGTAAGGATGGGGTGCCCTTAAAATCTTATGTTCACTCAAATTTCTATTTTGTGCTCTAAGAATTGTTTTCGTAACAAACTTTTTTTTAAAACAACGTCAAATAAACAAGTTTGCATACTAGCTCTTCTTTTGCACCTTCTCATTCGCTGGTACAGCTGTTAATAAACCAGAAAATTGTCATCTCTGTATTTCTGTCAAGGCAATACCCATTCTCCAGGTCATCCCTTTTCCCACCTTTGACTTCTCCGTCTCATGCCTGCAGTCACCAACCCCTGTCAGTTCTACATTAAAAATACTTCTAGAGTCTAGGCAGCCTCTTTCACACCTCAATTTCTGTATTGTCTGGTACCCCTGAGTCCAGGTCCTTCTCCATGCCATCCTGCTTGTCTCTGTAGATCCCCACATAAATCCCTGGTTTAAAATCCCCACATGACTGCATCATCTGCTCGAGGATAGAGTAAAAATGCACCTGACCCTCTCTGATTTAGCTCAGTCTACTTTTCTGGTCTTATTTCCAACTCTTTGCCTTCCAAAACCCCGTTCCATCACCCCCTCTCCAGACTTGATGTATCCCCTTTACCTACAATATCCTTTCCTTATTTTCTCCAATTCTCCCTGCTCATTAGGGACCAAAGTAAACTGTAATTCGTTCCTGAAATTTTCCATAATTACTATGTTCCATTCTGAATTTTATAATAGTCATTGTCTGTTTTACTTACTTGCACACCTAATCCTATTGCGTGATACATTATTTTAAAATCATTTGATTTGAGTGTCTTATAATGAAACTGCAAACGCATTGAGGATCAGTGTCCAGTGACAATGAGTCGCTCTGTAACTTTAGACGAGTTTCTTAACCACTCTTATCTCTGTGTCCACAGCTGTAAAATGGAGATAATACATGCTTAAAGATTGAAAGCAGTTGTAAACCTTTAGCACAGCCTCTGGCATGTAGTACTTACTCAGTTAACCTTAGTTCACTGCCCTCTGGATCGGTACAGGGCCTTGCATAGTGTGATTTTAAATTATTAAATGTGGGGGGCTTCCCTGGTGGCGCAGTGGTTGAGAGTCCGCCTGCCGATGCAGGGGACGCGGGTTCGTGCCCCGGTCCGGGAAGATCCCACGTGCCGCGGAGCGGCTGGGCTCGTGAGCCATGGCCACTGAGCCTGCGCGTCCGGAGTCTGTGCTCCGCAACGGGAGGCGCCACAACAGTGAGAGGCCTGCGTACCGCAAAAAAAAAAAAAAAAAAAAAAAAAAATGTGGGTATCAGGTGGGGCTTAGGCAGTAAAAGGATGGTGAGCATGAATTGGACAATTTGAGGGGAGTTTATAAAAGGGATGCTTTAAAAGGTGTGGGCAGGGTATAGGGAAAGTTTAAGGGGCTGGAAGCCACAGGGAGCCATTACCTTCACTAGGCCTGAAGGAGCGAGGGAGGGAGCAGTTACAGAACCTGGAGATGGAGAAGGCAGGTGACAGTTACCGTAGGTGAGGGACGCAGACCGAAGTGATTCTGCAGGGAGGTGGACGGGGACATCTCAGCCTTATTTTTCTCCTTCCTTCTGCACTCTTTCTGGTGCTCCCTGTTAGCGAAACCCAACAGAAACCAGAAGGGCACAGGAGCCCCAGCCGTGCGTGGTCCATGCATCCAAACACCAAGGCCCAGTACAGGGTGGAGAGTACATCTGGATGGGCAGTGGAAGTACATGCAGCATGCTTATAGCAAAAAGCATGTGTTTTACTGCCCCTTGCTCTTGGCAGTTGCCAGCCAAAGACACTGTTCACCTTTCATAGGCACAGATCTCTGGGGCCTGAACCGAATTCAAGCATTTGAACAGATTCAGAGCTGCTTTTTTTGAAAAGTCATGGCCCCCAACCGTTTCCGACTTTTGTGTAATGATGTCTTTCCAACCAGGCTCTTAATCCTCCTGGGGAAATATTAGTCCTTCCCCTTCCACTGAAGCACGTGGGTCTCCTTTGAATCAGTCATGCAGCATGCCTGCACTTCCGTTCCTGCAAACAATCTCAATTCTGAATTGCTCTGCTCTGCAGACCCTGGCTGAGAGCAATAGCCCAAGAGACCTCTTACCATTCATCTCCAGGGTTCCCTGAGCTCTGCCCTCTGGCAGGTCCTATCACACGTAGACTGTCCATCCGAATTACAACTTCACATTATGTCCTTGGCTTTTATTGAGGGTTCTAAAAGAAATGGCTCTGAGTGAACATCTTTGCACTTTTTGTAAAACTCCCCTTGAAGCCTTATCCATTATGTTGTGCATTGTCTCTTATTCTGTATTACGCCCACATGATAAATTTGCTTCGAGTTCAGTACTCAGAAAGTTTCTTCCTCTCTAGGTGAACAAGTTTGCTTCTTTTAATCAGATCATGCGAGCTGGCTTGGTCTTCATTTTAGTCTTAGCCGATCAGGACAGGGTTTCGTACTCAGTTGCAATTGTTTGTAGATAAAATGAGCCACCACTTTCTTCACTGTTTAGCTCTTAGTTCCTTCTTTTTAAGAAATGTGTGGTTTCATTTATCATAGCTTTTGAAAGTCTTAAGTTGCCTGAATAGATTTCTCAAAGTAGGTAAAACCTAAAAATTTAATAACGTTGCATTTGAAACACAGTGAATAATGAATAATGTCAGAAGACAAGAAAAAAAGACTGAAAGACCAAATAATCAATAAACTAGATAAAATACAAAAATCAAGAATTGCATGAACTTACAAAGATCAATATGCAAGCAGGGATCAATAATTTTATTGTTGGCACCAGAGTCTAATGAAATCAAATAGGGTGTTGGAATTTATTTGAAACTTACATTTGAAATAAATTATGAGTAACGATAGATTTTTATTATTATTTTTTATAAAATCATGTATTTTTTAAAATTAAAAAAAAAACTTTTGGCTGCATGGTGCGGCCTGTGGGATCTCAGTTTCCTGACCAGAGATCAAACCCTCGCCCCCTCGAGTGGAAATGTGGAGTCTTAACCACTGGACCACTGGGGAGGTCCCATGATAGATTTTTAAAGTGTCCTAGAAATCATACATAAGTGTCCTAGAAATCATACATTTGTCTTGGAAGCAACCAAAAGCATGGAGATTGGCATCCAACTTGTGAAACACACGTGTTAGAAGACACTATTGCCATTAAAATCATGCTTCTGACAAATATTTGATGATATGGGCAAAAGCTTGGCTAATGGCAAGGAAAAGAACGGGTTACTAATCTGTGTACATAATGTATGTACAATTCTATAAAAATGTGTGTGTGTGTGCACATGCGTGCGCGTGTAGGATAGCCCTGTGGGATGGAAGGAAGGAGCCTGTGTGGGTTTTGGAGTAGTTAAGACCATCTTTGCCACTAAGCTGTATGGGGTTGCCCAGGCTGGTTAATTCCTTACTGGTAAAATACACTTGTTTGCAGAATTATTGAGAATGAATTAAAGTGAGGTATGAAAAGGCTAAAAAATATCCATTTATTAAGGACCTATTTTCTTTTTCTTCATCATCATCTAAACTCATAGCAAGAAACTGCACTAAAATGTTAATTTAGTATATCTTGATGGTGGCACCATAAGAATTTTTTCCTTGAACTCTTCTATAGTAAACATGTATTACTTTTTTTTTTTTTTTTTTTCCCCCGATATGCGGGCCTCTCACTGTTGTGGCCTCTCCGGTTGCGGAGCACAGGCTCCGGACATGCAGGCTCAGCGGCCATGGCTCATGGGCCCAGCCGCTCCGCGGCCTGTGGGATCTTCCCCGACCGGGGCATGAACCCTGCATCGGCAGGCGGGCTCTCAACCACTGCGCCACCAGGGAAGCCCCGGTGGCCAATTTTTAATTTTTTTGTTTCATTGTCTAAGAAAGAAAAACTTTATACCACTCAGTACCATCAGTGAAAGGCTCTTAAAGCTGTTTTTTTTATCTTGTGCATCATTTTGGCATTGAGGAAGGTAAATCAGTTCCATGGGATGCCTCACTCCAAACCCTGGCCAGCATTTCAATGAGGCTGCCCTTTTGAATCACCTGGAGAGCTCTCTAAATAAAGCCTAGGGCCTCGAAGCAATCCACGTCAGTCTCTTGGTGGTGTGTAGCCAGGCTTGAGACCCACTGCTCCTAGGGGGAATCACGTGTCCAAGGAACACCTAAGTCATGGCACATACCACTTATGTATCCCCAAATGTAAGGACTGACAACCTTTAACAGGTGTGTTAAACAGCTTTGCCTTCTTTCTTCCAGTGAGACTGGGTTTTATTTTTATGGAGAGGTGCATGAAGGGGATGTATACCCATTGCATTCGTTTCTTGACTTCCCAAATAATGGCAAAGGTAGTAATGTGAGAGCTCAAACCATTAACTAACCCACCTTGGGGAACTCTTCTTACAGTGGTGTGGCTGGAGGGAGCCCTAGACCTTTACCCCGAAAGGACCCAGGGCACTGGCAGTGTCCAGGTGCCGTTTTACATTTTTTAAATCGCTGGCACACATGGTTTGCCTTACAAAACTACCTCCAGGGTGTGGTAAGACAGTTGCTTTGCGCCTTGAAACGTTCTAATGTTAAAGACAACAAACACCTGTGATTTGGAACCCTTATCATAGATACTCTTCAGTAAGGTACAGTAAGGTACATGTTCTCAAAACACTTGCAAGTTTACTTAGATTGTGGTTTGATTCAGGCAGTCAAGAAAAAAAAAATCCATTCTCTGCCTTTCTTTCAAGTAATGTATAATAATAATAAATAATAGCAGCAGCAGTATATATTGAACAGGTTTGTGTCAGAGGACTGAGTGTTGTGTCTTAAATCTACACTCTTGCACTTTTATCCCAGGCTCTAGCAGTCCAGAAATGAGTGGAGTCTGGTACTGACCTGTGAGGGGTTTATAGTGTGGTCGGGGAGACAGCAGTTTCTGCAACAGCAAGTACTGTAACCCCTGTCGGTCACAATGCATGGGCACTGGAGGTGGCTGGTGCCCCGCTGTGCTGTAGGAGGCCGGGAAGGCTTTGTGGAGATGGGGCTATTTCTGCCAGATGATGCTGGATGAGCAAGTACTGACTAGGCGAGAAGGGTGGGGACACAGCTGTGTGTGCAAAGGTGTGGTGGCCACACAGCGTGGGTCCTTTTCAGGGTGCTGCAAACAGTGCATGTGAGAAGCAGGAAGTGATGAGCAGAGTCCCAAGAATACTGCCATACTGAAGGGTTTGGACTTTAAACAGTAAGAAGCCACTAAAAGATTTCACTTAGGGCACAGAAATACTTTACCGACTGTCAACCGTTAATGAATAATGCCTGGGAAGAAGCCAAGAACAGCTAGGAGGTGAGAAATGGGGAGGTAAGAGATGCTGCTGCTGGACTGAGATGTTGGCAGTGGAAGTAGAGAAAAGGCAACTGTAGGTACCATTAATAGGACTTGATGACCTGTTGGGATGGTTGAGAAAAGAAATGGAAGGAGCTGGAGGTGACTCCCAGGTTTCAGGCATAACAAGAAACAAATGAGAGCAAGAAATAAAAATAATGTGGATGGCGAGGTGATTAGTTGGTTCTGTGCATCTTGAGTTTGCAGCACCTGTGGAAGCTTTCAGATAGAGATGCTCAGTAAGCAGCTGGATGTATGGGCTGAAAGTTCCAAAGAGAGGTCAAGTCTGGATATAGATTCTGAATTCATCCCCTTTAAATAATTTATTGAACTAGACTGTGAATAAAGAGAGAGCACAATTTCTCTCAAAGTAATAGATTTCCATTAGAAGAGTTTTCAAGAATTACCGATGGACCTTGAGTCTGTCATACAGAGTGATTATTAAGTCAGAAAGAGAAAAACAAATACCGTATGCTAACACATATATATGGAATCTTAAAAAAAGAAAAGGTTCTGAAGAACCTAGGGGCAGGACAGGAATAAAAACGCAGATGTAGAGAATGGACTTGAGGACACGGGGAGGGGGAAGGGTAAGCTGGGACGAAGTGGGAGAGTAACATTGACATATATACACTAACAAATGTAAAATAGGTAGCTAGTGGGAAGCAGCCGCATAGCACAGGGAGATAAGCTCCATGCTTTGTGACCACCTAGAGGGGTGGGATAAGGAGGGTGGGAGGGAGACGCAAGAGGGAGGGGATATGAGGATATATGTATACATATAGCTGATTCACTTTGTTACACAGCAGAAACTAACACAACGTCGTAAAAGCAGTTATACTCCCATAAAGATGTTAAAAAAATAACATAAAAAAAAAAGAATTACCGGGGACTTCCCTGGTGGTGCAGTGGTTGAGAGCCCGCCTGCCGATGCAGGGGACACGGGTTCGTGCCCCGGTCCGGGAAGATCCCATATGCCGCGGAGCGGCTGGACCCGTGAGCCATGGCCGCTGAGCCTGCGCGTCCGGAGCCTGTGCTCCGCAACGGGAGAGGCCACAGCAGTGAGAGGCCCGCATACCGCAAAAAAAAAAAAAAAAAGAATTACCATAATGTGTATTTTAACACTTATTTTGCAGGACCGGTTAAAATTACATAGAGAGCAAAGTAGTTTTATGGTTTAGTGTCAGGCCTTGAAAATAATGTATCCAATTTTGAAGGGGTGTGTGTGTGTATTTCTGCAAATTGCTTCCAACTTTGACAACTCGCCTACAAGTTTCATTCCAATACAGTTTTGAGAAGGCAAAATGAAATATCTCAAACTAGAGGCTGTAATGGAAAAAGGAATTCATTCTTAAATGAAGATGATGAGGTTGGTGCCATATTGCTTGAAACAGTGAGTGAATTTAAAACCTGAGTGAGATTACATCAAATCCAGGCAAGAGTTTTGTTCCATTTGAGTGGAATATCTGTAATTGAAGATAGGGGGTTCGACCAAGAAAGATACATGGCATATGTACAATTTTATCAATTTTCTGATACAGTGGTTTCAATTTGTGTATGTATACACAAAGGCATTAAATCACATTGATTACTGAACTTTTTTTTTTTTTCATTTTGGTAACAAATGAAGATCCGAGCTTAACTTTATTAGCTGCAGCATTTTATGAGTTCCTGCCTAGTAATTTAGTATGTTGAGGACATGGAAACTCTCAGGAAAGTGGTGGGGAGTTAGTTAGAGGTAGAATAGAATGTATTACAATAAGCTGGAAATGATTGTGGAAAACGTTAAGTATTTTTTAATGGATTTTTTTTTTTTTTTAGCTTAGTGCTCAAAGTTAGTGAGATTAACAGCTATAGGTCTAGAAATATTTCATTTTATAAGCTCTGCATCATAGTGATATTTTTCATTATGAGATACTGATAGTTTTATATTTTCTAATTGCCTCTTGTCTCAATTTTAGCATTGTCATGAAGGTGAAGATGGAATAATACATGGATTTGACTATTTACACTTTTCCATTAAAACTTTATTCCAAATATAAATTGTTAGGCTCATAGATTCGTTTTCCATGAACTGTTTAGCAATCCAAACCAAAAGGCATTATGATAAATACAAATTGAATTTGGATAGTGTGATAGATTCAATTATGCTCTTAATTTTTCACTTCTCTGGAAGAGAAGGATACATCTACTCCCTTGCCCAGGGAGTGGCCTCATGGCCGGCAGGGATACTTTCCCCCACTTGACTTTGGGCTCCGCTATGTGTCTTACTGAGCTGTTAGTGAGTGTGTCACAAGCAGAGGCTTTTGAAACATGCTTGTGTGGTTGGCCTTGCCATCCTGCCCTTTGGTGATCTACCGTGAGAGGAGCATGCCCTGGGTAGTCCCTGCCCATTTAGCCTGGGTCCCAGAATAAACTCTGGTGGAGCTGACCTATATAATCCTGCAGCCAGAAGCCAAGCCCAGCAGACCCATAGTCTACGTGCAGACCTGCAAATGGTTATTGTTGTTAGTCACTAGTTGTGTGGTGGGTTGTTACCGAGCACTGCAGTGACAAAGATGACTCTTACAGAGGGCAAGCTTGTGTTGTGTGGTTAAGAGCAGAGGCATTGAAGCTTTTAGTTCTGTTTGAATGTTGATCCACCACCTGCTGGCTTTACTCTTTTGGGCTCTCTTCTGCATTTTAGGTTTGTCATCAGTAAAATGAGAATATCACTTACCTCCCAGGAATATTATAGAAATAAGATGTATGCATGTCAGTTACTTTGAACAGTGTCAAGCAGATAGTAAGTGTCTGTGTTTCTAGACAATTGAGCCTTCCTTCTCTGTTTGCCTTGTTCCGTGTGGCTTTGCCACATCCTAGCTGTGTGACTCTGGGGCAGGTTAAAGTTTCTCTGAGGCTTAGTTTCCTTTTCTATCACATGCACATGCTAACACTTACCTGGCAGGATTATTATGAGGACTACAGCAAAGGTAGGCAAATGTCTTAGTCAATTGAGGCTGTTCTAACAAAGCAACAGACGGGGGGAGGCTGAAACAGTGAACATGTGTTTCTCACAGCTCTGGAAGCTGGGAGTCCAAGGTCAGGCTGTCATGGATTCCATATCTGATGAGAACCCTCATCCTGGTGGAGAGATCCCATGTCTCTTCCTCTTTTTATAAAGGCATTAATCCCATCATGAGGGCCCCACCATCATGACCTAGTCTCACCCTAATTATTTCCCAAGTATCCACCTCCAAATACAATCATATTAGGGCTTCAGCATTCAACATATGAATCTGTGTGGGGTGTGGGTCGAAGGACACAATCAGCCCATAGCAGGAACCATGGCTAGGCGAGTCAGTACTTAGTAAAAGTAGCTTTTCAGAAAATAAAGGAACCAAAGTGCTGCAATTCGAAAGACATATATTGATAACATCATTCACATATGTAATACCTGTGTATTATACTTTTGCTCTTGTGGGCATTTAAAAAAATAACTCCTTTGAAATAAGGAGATTTATAAAGGGCAAGGAGTAGCTAATGTGGAGTCAGTAAAAGCCTTTGGTGGGAGGACTGAAAAATGCTAAGTAGAAGAGACAGCATCAGAGTGCATGGATTGGGGTGGAATGTGGAATGACAGGAGGGTTCGTTTATAGCATGTTTATATTAATCAGTGTAGCAGAAATGGCATCCAAATGCCTTTGTTTTAAATGGACAAAATTTGCTAAACTTAACTTTTTGCCTGCTGGAAACCGATGTGTTGGCTCTCAGTTTTCTGATATTTGCCTGTTTTTTCCTCTTGCTGTGCACTGCCGGCCATGTCTATTTCATTTCCGTGTGTGTGTGTTCTCTGACCACAACAGCATTAGCTCCTGGCGTTGTATGCTTCTTACCCAGAATTTGTTCCATAGAAAACCTGTGTCCTCAACATACTTGCTTTGAATCTATTTTGATCTGTATCAGCTGGAATAAGTTTTGAGCTGCTGGATATTAGCTTCTGTATATGCTCCTTTCTCCAGAAGCAAAGTGACTGATTTGGGGTGGAGGAGAGATGAGAGTCTATACATCTGACCAATTTCACAGAGCTTTCCTTGCAACCTATTGAAATGCAAATACAGGCTACACTTAGAGTCTCTAAGAATTCACACGTGCAATTCTTCGTTTTCTTCTGAAAAAGAAGCATTCAAAATTCATGCACGTTCTATTATTCATGTACTATACATTTAGGTTCTGCTTGTATCCCGAGATAAATCTTATCACCATTATTTAAAATTTCATGAATGAAACTTTGTATCTCTAGTGCCACACTAGCCTAGACAACTTGACCCAATCAAAATAATTTGAAATGCAACACTTAAAATGAGTTCTTGTGTGTGTCTGTGTATATGCATTTATGTATACACCTATGTCATTGCCTTATCTCCAGCTGTTTTTATTCAACTCTACTCTGTATAAATGGGTAAGAACTCAAAACCTCCTTATGGTGTTTTCCCCAGAAAACCCTGAATCTTTAGTATCTGCTGCTTATAAGGCTTCCATGAGATACAGCACTGATGTCAAAGCATTTTTTCTTTGTTTGATAGTTGTCACACTGGTGGTCCTGAAACGGGAGACTCTTTGCTGTGCTGTCCATTCACCTATATTTTCAAAGCGGTCATCCACTACTTTTCATTTTTCAAGTACTTTAAAAGAATATTGTGTGTCAGCAAGGCAGTTACTCTGTCATTTGATCTGCTCTACATCTTAGCCTTCCTGGAACAGTTAATAACTTCAAGAATCCCTTTTTTCCTAAGTTGTGGTCACTTTACCGATGACACAGGAAAGAATGATTCTCCTAGCCAGATCCAGAGCCCTCCCACCCAACTTCCTGCCTAGTGCCTCTGGGTGTTGGCACCAGCTTTTTCTGATAAAGCCTTCAAAGCCTGAGAGGCTGACCGTCCAGCACTGTGTCTGCAAGAAGGAACACAGGCTTATGCGCTGTCCCTTGTTAAGCCTGTGTCCTCATAGAGGAATTTTGGTGATAGAATTTAGCTTTCTGTCAGCTTCTGGGAGCCATAGGAAAATGGACATTATTAGTTCTCTTAGCGCTCTCGAAGGTTCTGTAATTTCCAAGGAGGGTCAGTTGTTCTGGGAAAATAACAAATGTTCATGGGAATTTTGACACAAAATTGAGCCTGCGTATATATCAGTGTCCATGCTTAGTGCAGAAAAGAGTTGCACACATTATTGTGATTGGAAACTCTTTCCTTCTTTGATGAGTTATCTCAGTTTTCAGCCTTTTCCCCCCAGGCCCTCAGATTCATTTCAGTGGATATGCTGGGGTGGGCAGTGGTGGTGGTGAACAGTGGCTGCATCATTTCCTGCCTCTGCACCAGTAGAGTGTCTTTCATTATAATACTCCTTCCTGTCATTGTCAGATGCTTTCCTTAAGTTGTTCTAAACTGAAAACTGGTGTAAAGTCTGGCATTCATCTTTAACAGCTGCCTCCCAGTCAGGGGTGTGTGCGCGCGCGCGCGCGCGCGCGCGTGTGTGTGTGTGTGTGTGTGTGTGTGTGTGTGTTGGTTATGGACTGTTGGTTTCTGCTTTCCTCAGTTTCCTCCCCAGGTTTTCTCAGTTAGGGACTATGACCTTTTAAACCTTCAGACACATACTTAATCTTCTTTCCTTTTTTTAAATTAAAAACAGCCTTGCTTTGGACATAGTATAAGAATATTGATTTAATTTGAGAAAGTATCTTTGAATTTTATATTTCTTCACTGTAAACAGTGATTGGCTACATTCTTCTAGCACCTTTTTCTCTTCCTGCAGTTAACTTACAGTCTTTAGGGAGTGTTTTAACTCTTCATAATTGCACCAGTGTCATGGGAACATTCAGTCACTTACCCAACAGTTATTTACCATGTGTTTTTAATTTGTGCAAAGCTGGGGCTACAAGGACAAACAAGATCTAATTCCTGTTATCTTCTGGGAGTTTATGACCCAGAAGTAGAGAAGGCAGACTAATAACTAGACAATTAAATGCAGAGGGATAAATGTTATGATAGTTAACCCGTGACATAGTAGGTGCTGGCTGGCTGGCTGGCTGGCTGGCTGGCTGGACGAAGAGGGTGAGTCTGTAGGATGCCATGGGAGCACATAACAAGACACCCAGCGATGTGGTTATCAGAGGCGTGACATCAGTGATGGCGGTTGGCCAGTGATTTCTGTTCTGCCCATGTTAAGTTTCAGGAAGCTCAAGGGGAGATGTCTAGTAGACAAGAAGGTTATGTAAGAGCTTGGAGAGATAAGGACAAAAATGGCCTGGAGATAGAGATCTATGTGGCATTATCATATGGGTGTTCACTGAAGCCATGGATGAAATCACCCAGTGAGAGTATGGGGCATGAGAAAAAAGGAGAGTCTAGAAAATAACCTTGATCCATTATGGCCGTTCATCTTTAGGAACACTGTAAGGACCAAATTAATAAATAAAAAAGAGATTTATTCAGTCCACAGTATTTGTTGGGTCCTACTCTGTGCTGGGACTTCAAGGGTGCTCTTAGAAGAGGTATGGTAATTGTCATACACATTACCAGTTTCTAAGTACCAGGTACCATTCTAAGTGCTTTACATGTATTAGTTCATTTCACTTCTACATCACCCCCTTGAAAAAGGTACTGTTATCCTCAATTCTCAGAGGGGAAAACTAGGCAGTTAACTAATGTTTCTGGGTCTTAAAGTTAGTAAGTGGCAGAACTTGGCTTCAAATCTAAGATGCCTAGGGCTTCCCTGGTGGCGCAGTGGTTGAGAGTCCGCCTGCCGATGCAGGGGACACAGGTTCGTGCCCCGGTCCGGGAAGATCCCACATGCCGCGGAGCGGCTGGGCCCGTGAGCCATGGCCACTGAGCCTGCGCGTCCGGAGCCTGTGCGCCGCAACGGGAAAGGCCACAACAGTGAGAGGCCCGCGTACCGCAAAAAAAAAAAAACAAAAATAAAACAAAAACAAAAACAAATCTAATATGCCTAGATTGAATCTAGGTGGTTTGACCACACTCTTAATCGTCTTATGATTTTTTTTTTTTTTGCTTCTCTGAGGTGGGCAAGACAGCCTAAGTATAGTTTTCATCTACTCTGATAACTTCAGTAGACGTTGTATCCAGGATAACATGGAAGGCGAGAGATGCACGTGGTAGGGTGTCCATATTAAGGTGTTTACCTGGATAGAAGTAGTAATGAGTTCCATTCATCCATAATTCTCCAGTGGCTGTGAGGGACTAACGCTATATTGTATAGTACTTTTGCAACTGTAGGCTTAGATAGCAGTTCTGGGCATTTTATTCATGGCAGGCTGGGTGAAATAATGTACAGGGTTCTAAGAGGTAGGCTGTCTTGGTCTATGGAAGTGTTGCTGGTTTGTTGCTAGGGATTAATGAATTGCTTCCTAAAGAAAATAGAGCTAATCCATAATTGTAAGTTGTAAATTATATACATAATTCTATCAGAAAGGTATATTCTGGTTTAAAATCCCTGGAACATTCTTTTGAATCCTGGAAGGATTTCATAAACTAGTTGATGTATGGAGAGCCTGTTTGTAAACAGGGAGAAGTGAATAAGGCAAAAAAGATGGAAGATTTTAAATTTTAGTTGTTAGGTAATTTTAGTTGTTTGGAACATAGGGTGAAAGACCTCCAGTGAGCTCATGGAGATAAAGGGTTGTCTAGGAACAGTTATTCATATTATTAGGGAAAATAATTTTGAGTTGAATCCTATAGTTTTGCATGACTTAACCAAATTGAGGTCTTATTGAGTTAGAAGATGTGGTACCCTCATGCTGAATACCTCCCTGACATCCATTCCTCCCTTGCTCCTTCTTAGCAGCCCCTGATTTGCATTGGGTTTTGGAAAAGCTGACTCAGGTCCCTATGTTGGGAGAATGTGATGTAGATTGGGCCAATCAGCATATTCCATCTCATGGACCATAGTGGTTGCAGGTATGGCATGAGACCTAAACTGAGTCAAGCAGAGTGAACTTCTGTCCCTTTATTGGGAATGTCTGAAACAAAACCTCTCACTGGACTCTTCAGTCACACCAGTGGGTAACTCTTTTATATTATTTAAGCTGCTTTGAATTGAGTAGTTTGTTACTCGGAACGAAAAGCATCCTCATTATTTGGTGGGTTTTATTTAGTTATCATTTGCTTAAGTTCGCAATTTTTCCCTGTCAGTATTTAGAAATTTTTATTTTGATGACAAATTTAGTGTGTTTCTCCCCTGAAATATCTTGCTTTTTTTCCTTCTACAAAGATGTCTTACTTTCGACATTTTACAATGTAAATGTGATTTAATATATAATTTGCTTATGAAGAGATTTGAAGATGCACAAGGAAGATGATACTTAAGATATGAAAATTTATTTCAGTGACGTTTACAATAAAAATGAAATATTTTCATCTTTGAAGGATTAGTATGTTTGTGTTCTTACTGTGATAACCTCTTAAAAGCAGACAGGTATTTGTTTGTTTAACAAGTAAAGAATTATTAGGCATGACTTCACCAATGATCAGTTAGCCTAAGTTATTATAAATTTTTTATTTTTTTATTTTTTTAAATTTATTTTTGGGTGTGTTGGGTCTTCGTTTCTGTGCGAGGGCTTTCTCTAGTTGCGGCAAGCGGGAGCCACTCTTCATTGCGGTGTGCGGGCCTCTCACTGTCACGGCATCTCTTGTTGCGGAGCACAGGCTCCAGACGCACAGGCTCAGTAGTTGTGGCTTACGGGCCTAGCTGCTCCGTGGCATGTGGGATCCTCCCGGACCAGGGCTCGAAACCGTGTCCCCTGCATTGGCAGGCAGATTCTCAGCCACCAGGGAAGCCCTATTATAATTTTTATGCTAAATGATTTGACAGTGATAGATAGCTGATGTGGCAAGTCAGCATAAAGCTTTATATCTTTATTGCCTTTTATCATTTCTGCTCTAAATAATTGTTCACATCTGTCGGCTATTAGATGCAGTTATGGGAGGATTAGGATGTGTGGATCAGGAAATCCTGGCTAATGATTATTTTGTATTCTCCATTTCTTTTCCATCTATTCTTCCCAGTTTTCCTCTTTAGTGCATAGACTTTATGAAATATTCTCAGATTTGTGCTTACAATGGAACATCCAATTCCGCAGATGCTCTTTGCCAAGCCACACGTATGTCTGTGGCTGCAGCATTTATGCACGTGGTGCAGGCCGCTGGGGTGGCTGGCGTGCTCATACCAGAAAGCTGCATCAGACACCTAGAGCAGAGGCAGTTGAAGTTCATGCTGCCCCCGCCAGCTTCATGTTCTTTTCACATCATGAGTTGATGTGGTGAGATTTTGGTGAGGGTGGGTAGCCTCTGCAAAATAAGAAACCTCTGTGACTCAGTGAAAGTAATTGGGATAAACAGGAGTGTCCTTGTTCTGGGTTCCCTTTTGGTTCTTTTGGGCAGCTTTGAATTGTGATGTAGCCAGACTGGGCCTCTGTGGTCTAGAGGTTGACCATAAAGCAGAGTTGATGGACATCTTAAGGGTTCTGCCTAACTTTGCCCAATTTACTCCATTCTGCTTCCTACCCCAGTGGGAGGCTGAGGAAGCAGCGGAAACCCAAATCTCTTATCAGATTGTCAGCAGGGAAGCACCTCTGCACTCTGCCTGGAGCAGACTGTCTCTCCCTGCCCTTCCCCGCTTGCCTTCCCTGTTCTCCTCTTCCCTGCCCCATCTCCCTTTACTCTTCCCATTTTTATTTTATTTTATTTATTTATTTATTTTGCGGTCCGCGGGCCTCTCACCGCTGTGGCCTCTCCCGTTGCGGAGCACAGGCTCCGGACGCGCAGGCTCAGCGGCCACGGCTCACGGGCCCAGCCACCCCGCGGCACCTGGGCTCTTCCCGGACCGGGGCACGAACCCGCGTCCCCTGCATCGGCAGGCGGACTCTCGACCACTGCGCCACCAGGGAAGCCCACTCTTCCCATTTTCTCATTCAATCCACCTCTCTCCCCTTTTCTAGTTTATTTGGACTTTTTTTTTTTTCCCAGAGCAGTAACTCTCCTTTCTAAACCCCCAAGCCCGGGGTACGTGCGCCTCTGCAGGTCCCCATCACCTACCTAAGCTCTTGTCGGACCTCATCATAATTCCCCATTCTCCTTGTCTCTCTCCACCCCCAGTGTCTGTAAACTTCTTGAGATTAAGAAAATTGTCCTGTCCCCCTTAGATCCCCAATACATGGTCAGACGTGGTAAATGATCAATCAAGTTTGTTATCTCCAGGGGCGACGTTATACATGATTTTAATTCTTTGTGTTTTTGAGTCACTCTTTTGTGAATCTATTTTATCTATTATTTTTACAATCAGAATGGAAAGTTTAAAAAAAGAAATATCAATATAATTTGATAAAAACTATCTGTGAAATAAAGGAGAATCTTTCAAGGTCCGCTCCAATGTTAATTGGGTCCTTGGCAGAAAGCATATTACCTCACAGGCGTGAGGCAATTATTTATAGTGGTTACATCAGCCAGAATAAAAATGATAAAATTCTAGATTCCTGTCCCTGCGCTCACTGCAAGGTTCCAAGTAAAGAATTTGCCTGATTTGACTTTCACTGCCTTTAACACTTCACCAAGGTCCAGTTTTAGAGCTTTTCTGTTTAAAAAAATAATAAGAAGAATTCCTTTTTCTTCAACGGCTAATGCCTGAGGTGCTTAGATTTAGAGGATCATAGAATTTCAAGTCCAAGAGCGAAACCTTAGATTTAGTCTAGCTTGATTTCTTCATCTTCTGGCTAAGAATACTGAGTTTCAAAGAAGTAAAGTGACTGAACCAACGTTACCAAAATAGTAAATATCAGAATCAAGGTGTTTTCATGTATAGTCTGTTCACTCTGGCATCCTATGCATAGCAGATGGTTGAGTTCTTTTGTGTCCTTTTTGGACTTTTAAATAATAATTTGTTTTTTGAAGTATAGTTGATTTAAAATGTTGTGTTAGTTTTAGGTACACAGCAAAGTGATATACTCTTTTTCAGATTCTTTTCCCTTATAGATTATTACAAAATATTGACTGTCGTTCCCTGTGCTCTACAGTGGATCCTTGTTGGTTACCTATTATATATATAGTAGCGTGTATATGTTAATCCCAAACTCCTTATTTAGCCCCCCCCCCCACTTCCCCTTTGGTAATCATGTTTGTTTTCTATGTCTGTGGGTCTATTTCTATTTTGTAAATAAGTTCATTTGTATCATCTTTGTAGACTCCACATATAAGTGATATCATGATATTTGTCTTTATCTGACTTACTTCACTTAGTATGATAATCTCTAGGTCCATCCAGTTTGCTGCAAATGGCATTATTTCACTCTTTTATATGGCTGAGGAATATTCCATTGTATGTATATACCACATCTTCTTTATCCATTCTTCTGTTGATGGACTGAATAATAACTTTTTAAATAACTAGTCCTTGCCTAACAGAAATGATGCCATTTCAGAAAGCTTATTAATACGCTTTCAGTGAGGCTTCTGATTTAACTTAATAGTGAAAGTCTGTCCCAAGTTGTTGCCACCCCTCTTTTTCCAGACTTTGAATATATATGATTTCTTAACCATTTAACGTTATATTTTAGGAGAGTGAAGGCAAACTAAAATGCCCTCAGGGACTAGACACATAAGATACATGTGTAAAGGTCGCTAGGTGAAAAATAGGGAGTGATGGGGGCCTGTGATCAAACTGCAGAGCTTATCCCTTGCTGAAAGGCATTCAGATTCTATTTTTATTTAAAAACCCTAAACAGAGCCTATCCATAGGCCAGAACAAACCTTAGAATCTTTTGTTTGTGATTTCTATCAAATCTAGGCCCTCAAAAAAAAAAATTACAAAGAACCCAATTTAAGCCTTTTTTTTTGAAAACACATCACAAAATTGCATCCAAGTGAGAAGAATCTTCTCTTGCCAGTAGAGGCTGCTTAGGCAGTATTTATACTCAGAGCATGCTGAACATTTCCCCGTAGATGGTAACCTCAGTCTTTTATAATTTAGAACGATGTAAAATCATTCTAAAAACAAATGCAATTTTAGCACAGTATTCCATCTTGGCCCTGCTTTTTTGTGTGTAAGAACCATAATCTTATCTACTTATTTATCTATCTATTCATATGTATCTATGTAAATGTAAAGACTTGGCAGAAAGGCTTGGAGAAGAGAAAACGACTCCAGTAAAGCACCTCCCTAACTAGGGTTTAATAGGAGAGGGGGCAGGGGCAGCAGTCTAATTGATTAGGCTGCCGGGAAATTTGAGCCAACCCGTTAGTTACAAATTTTTGTTATGCAAAATTTAACAGCGGTGGCCAGAGCCACAAGGAGGCTGCAAGTAGACTGAGATGCATTCTTTTTGTGCAGGCCGTTGCTCTTAAAGGACAGTTTAATTTGTGTGAGATACTGTTCCAATTTGCGGTCTCTTTCATTCCCTGGGAAATGACTCTTTAGAGTCACCATTTTCTTAATGTTTTAAAAACCTGTGCTATGGCTTCCCTGGTGGCGCAGTGGTTGAGAGTCCGCCTGCCGATGCAGGGGACACGGGTTCGTGCCCCGGTCCGGGAAGATCCCACATGCCGCGGAGCGGCTGGGCCCGTGAGCCATGGCCGCTGAGCCTATGCGTCCAGAGCCTGTGCTCCACAACCGGAGAGGCCACAGCGGTGAGAGGCCCGCGCACCGCAAAAACAAAACAAAACAAAACAAAACAAAACCTGTGCTACATCTCTAAAACCCTTTTTGTTTTTATTAGCTCCACATAGCACTGGATTATTATAGTGTGTCTGCTCTCTCTCTCTGTTGAGTGTCTATTTGTATCAACATTACTTTGGTGTAGATTTCCTTCTGAAGGTGGGCATTAATTGTGGAATAATTCTTTTTAAGAATAGTTTCTATCTATACACTTCCTTTTGACTGTTTTCAAACTTGCTAAGTGGTACTTCATTTCATTGCATTATTTATTTTAGGGCTGTAGATGTTCTGGAGGACCACCTATTCTTATCCCCTTATTGTGTAGCCAGGTGAGGTTATCTGACACTAGCTAAACTTCTCTTATTTTTAACCAATAATAATTTCCATTAGCAGTTCCAGTAATAGCCTCAATGTGGTAAAATATTTTGAAAATACATAATAATAACCTTTCACAGTGTAGTGGGTGCCTACTAAGTATTAGATGCTGTGCTAGACATTTGATGTGTATTAGCTGTGATTCTCGAAATGACCTGTCAAGGCATTATTAACCCTATCTTACAGAAGAGGAAATTGAGGCTCAGATGTTCAACAAATTGCGGTGACATCATAGGGCTTGTTTATGTGGATACAAACCTGTGTTTCTTTGCTTCATAATTTATACTTGTCCCCTATACCATGGTCTGGTCCTTTTTTACTTCACAGTGATTTGGGGGGAGGGGTTGGTCTGAAAGACATTTTGCATAGCTGAAATTCATGAATTTTGCTACCTTTTTTCCCCAAAATTAGAAACACAGGAAAATCTTTTGTATGGAAAATATCTCAGTGCAAATCTGCAACGCTCAATTATGTGCAGCACGTTTACAAGTCTCAGAGATACAGGTTAACTATCCTTTTCAAAGGATACCCTAACAAAATGTAAACTATTTTCCCTGCCCAAATAGACTTCCCATTTGTATTCCTTTTGATCAGTAAAGAAAGGGGTGTGTGGAAAACATGATGAGATGAAGATTACAGTATCACCTCATTTGAAACTGGAAAATGAACTTGGATGACATACTCTTCTTACGAGTGTCATAGTGGGGGCAGACCCTGTTGAAGCCCAAAGCTAGTCTAAGAGAGGATGCTCAATAAATCTCAAGTTCTTTTATGACTTTCCCCCCCCACTCTTTTCTGCTTTTTAAATTCTTTGGTTCATGGCCCTATGCCACTGGTGGAGAGTCAAGGAATTGCTTCTGATGAAAGTTAACCTTTGCTCAGCCTGTGGCTGGCTAAAGAGGATTGTACGAATGGGCAGAGAATACAGCATGTTGAAAAAGGCGGCACAACCAGTGTGATAATTTAGTTGACACACTAAAAGACCTACCTGGAATTTGTAATTATTTTAGTTGTGTGTGTTTGATAGATCCAAGTGTGTCTGTGTATGTTTAAATTCTTCACTGAAAAATCATTTCCTCTTATCTTTTTCTGCTTATTCCCAGAGCTGTTTGTGATGTTGTGGGAAAGCCGATGGTATTTTTTAAAATAAATAGGACTAAAGAAATATTTTATGAATGAGCGAGAGAATGCTCTTATTTTTTTTATCAGTTTGTTTTTTTCTAGTTAGTATCACGTGGAAAGGAAAAGTTCTGTCACAAAAGATGGAAGTCTCACATAAGTAATATTGTTCAGTCATGTTTAAGTGTTTCTCCTGGGTTTGCACAGTGGTTACTGAGTCTCATCAGAGAGTAGGAGGAGAATGTAGCCTTCCGAGTAGTTGATTTGGAAAATATAACAGAACGTTTGGATATAAATGTTTCCCGCTCACCGCTTAGTGAGTCTTCTGCCTGTGGGAGTAGTTTTTTTTTTTTTTTTTTTTGAATGAATGGAAGGAAAAGGCATAATTCCTGTTACGGATTTTTGTGCAGAAGAAAATCAGAATTCTTTTCTAAATATGTAATATGTTTTGAGCAGATGGAACATACCTTTAGGTATCTTGCATTGAACACGAAGTGTATTAACATAGCAAAGACACTTAATTATAGATTTAATAAATTTTACAGTCAGCAGAAATTAAACATTTATAAAAAGTCGTAGTTTAGGTTAGTGAAGTTGCATAAAGAGGTTTGCTACAAATTTTGCAAGCTTGCCTTTTCCAAGAACGCATTGACAGTGTCTTTTTTAAGTTAACTTTTGTGTCCACACTGCCCAGCACATAGTATTTGCTTATTGAATGAATATATAAAAGAACAAGAATTAGGCATCAGATATGGTCTGTCAAGACTATATCCATACTGGTGGTGATTTTTTTTTTTTTTTTTTTTTTAATTCAGGCAACCCCATTGTGAAGGACAGGCTGACACTTGCTGACCATGCTTGTGCAAAATTTCTCCTGGAGCTGTTAGTTGTGTGCATGTTCACACGCTGAGTGTGCCTTGTGGGCATGTTTGTATGTGAGCGGGTGCTGCCATCCCCAGAGCAGGCCTTCTGCAGAACTGAGCCGCTTTTCTTAATGGTTTGAAACGACAAATGTTATTGTCTTTGAGTTAAGTGGTTCAATTAGCACTGATTGGAAAGAGTGGGATGAACTGGGGACACGCGCAGGCTGTT
>NW_006784922.1:5114627-5128992 GCF_000442215.2 Lipotes vexillifer | reverse complement strand
CCCGTGTCCCCTGCATCGGCAGGCGGACTCTCAACCACTGCACCACCAGGGAAGCCCCTGGTGGTGATTTTTAATCATGGTTAGTGTATGCATTTGTAGGTCATGGCTGCAGAACAAATAGTTCCAAATGTAGCTGTTTCAAAGAACAAACATTTATTGTATCAGTTTTTGTGGGTCAGGAGTCCAGGAGCAGATTGTCAGGGTGATCTGGCTCTTGGTCTGGCTCTTGATCTCTGACAAGGCTGAAATCAGGCTGCTAGGGTATTGGCTGAAGCTGCCATCATCTCAAGGCTGGATTGGGGGAGCAGCTGCTTCCAAGGTCACTCAAGTGGTTGTTGGTAAGATTTAGCTCCTTGCATGTCATTGGAACCAGAGCCTCTGTTCCTCACTGGGTATTGTCCGGAGACCCTCTTCTGTTCCTTGGTACGTTGGCCTCACTGTAAGGCAGCTCACAACATGACATCTCACTTCCATCAGAGGGAGCAAGTGAGAGCAAGACGGAAGTCGTAGTCTTCTGAGACCTAATCTTGGAAGTGACACCTCACCGCTTTGGTCGTATTCTAGTCTTGCGAATTGAATCACTGAGCCCCACACTGGAGGGGAGGAGATGGCAAAAGGGATGAATACCAGGAGCTGAGAATGGTTGGAAGTCATTTTAGATGCTGCCTACAGAGTCAGAAGTGGGAACAGATGGTGTCCTGGGAGCACCTCCACGGGCAGAAGTGGGCACCCCTACTTCACAGCATGGTTACCTCTTACATAGGCATTGGCTCATGTCACATTTATTCCAAGTGTGTTTGTGCGAATTCTCCCTTATGAGATTGAGTTCCTTAATGACAGGCACCTTGTCCTGTTTAATTTTGTGATTGCAGTACATGAGCTGTTTGGCACGTAAATATTTTGAAAATAATGGAACCCATGAATTAGAAAAGTTGCATTCAGAGCTGGACTAGGTGGTATGTGTTCTCTTAATTTGGGTTTTCCTGAAAGCAGAGCTGGAAATATGGGTTGGAAGGCAAGTCGTTTGAGAGGTGATCTCAGGAAGCAGGAACGAGGGCAAAGGTGGGATGTGAAAAGAAAGTCTATATGAGATCCCTGCAGTGGGCACTGGGGTGTCACTCCACTGGGATCTCCTGAGACACGCATGGAAAGAGCACCACCCCAGAGTCATCCATTGGAAGGACTCCTACAGGAAGCTGGAGCGTCTCCACCACTGGCTCCAGTCTCTTAGGTTGAAGGTTGTCCCAGAGGAATTAACCCCTCCTCACTCTGGGCTTGGCAGGCTCCCCTGGTCTTGAGGAGCGCCTGGGTCAGAAGTAGAAAAATGCCTAATGGGTGTGTTTAAGATGCCACACCATTAGTAACAGGTTGGTCTGAGCTTGCTCTGCGTCCCCACTGCAGCTGAGGCTGATGTTGGAGGGAGAATGGGGTGGGCCCTCAGGAGGGAGATGCAGGCCACCCGTGGTGTCTGCTACACTGGCAGAGGGGGACTGCGGCCTGATCACGTGTGGAACCTTAGACCTTGATGGTCAAAGTAGGAAAATGAGGGAGATCAAAGACCTATTTGGTCCCTCCCTGGGATGTAAATCCTTTTGTGCAGTAGTTTCTGGAAGATTTATTTTACTTTACTATTTTACTTTACTGTTTCCACTTGAACAAAAGGAAAAGTGAGATGCTGACCTCAGTTTTGAAGAGTTATTAATTCCCCTCACATGTGCCAGTCAATGTCATTGCTGTCCGGAGAAAGAGATTAGAAGTTCCTGTGTGTTGTCTTTATCAGGAAGACACATATTGACTGATTGCCTTCCTGGTGTTAAATCTGATTTACTTTTTATCTAATTTTGAATCTAGTACTGTGCGTTTGCACAGGGAGAGCCCTTATGCCCATATTATTGGAGGAAGATCTTTTGATTGTGCTTTTTATGAAACTGGAATGTCCTTGTTTGAAGTACTGACCTAGACAAGAGTTGTGGTTACATGGTTACATGGCCAGCTGTTAAATGTGGTCTTTTAAAAAATTTGGAAAGTTCACAAAATACCAAAAATATAGCGATTGACGTAACAAACACCTCTGTAGCTGACATCTAGGATTAAGAAATGTTTACATTTTGTCATTTTCCTTCCAATAGTGTTTTTAATGAAAGCAATTGAACATTTTAATAAGCAAAAAAAAAAAATACAAAAAACTTCATAAAAGAAGTATGACTGAAAACTTCTCTCCAGGCCTTTGTTTCCTTATCCCACACTCAACCCCCATCATAATTTTAGTATGAATATTTCCAGTCTGTGTTTTTATTCTCTCACACATATTTTACAACTTTTCCCCCCGACTCAGAATTGTTTTTTTAATATATTTATGTTTATTCAAATATATTTAATTCATTCATTTCAAATCCTGGCTAGTATTTCATCTTATGGATATGCCACAATTTCTTTTATCTTTTCCCTTAATAACAGACATGTTAGCTGTGTTAGCTGTTTTGAGGTTTTTTTCTATTATAAGAATGCTTCAGTGGAAATTCATGTATGGATTTCTTGCTGCCTGTGTGTAAGGATTTTAGGGTAAGTGCCAAGAAGCAGAATTCCTGGGTTATATTGTATACAACAATACATTTTCAATGTAATACACTGAAATTCATTTTCAGTGTATTAGATATTTGCCAACATTTTGCTAAAGCTTTTGGGCTTCTACACTTGAACATTTCTACAGCAGGCTGCTGCTTTCCCTCATACTCTCCAGGACCTGGTATTTTAAGAATTTTTAAATTTTTGCTATTCTGATGGGTGTAAAGTGATTATTTTGCTCTTTTATTTTGCATTATACTAAAGAGGTCATGTATCATTTTATGGCTAGTGGCCATTTGGTTTCATCTTCCCTAATTTGTTGGGTCACATCTTTTGCCTATCGTTTTTATTTTATTTCCTTTTTTATTAATTTATATATTTTAGGTATTAGGAATATCTTATTTCAGCCTGTCCCTTCCTTTAAAATTTATGACATCGTTCCGAAGGCTTAAGTTTTGATACAGTCCAGTTTATCAGTCTTTTTACAAGAGTTTTGCTTTTCATCCCTGTTTAGAAAATATGTTCCTATTTATAGGTCATAAAAATATCTTAGATTTCATTTTTTCTTCTAAAATGTTTTAAGTTGTGTTTTGACATTTAGTTTCTCATTCTTCTTCTTATTTTCTTAGTGTGGTGTGTGGTGTGGATTAAGTGTATTTTTCCAGGTGGAAAGAGATTTTTCACCCTACTGAATTAGTGTAGCTTTTCTTCCTCTGTGTTATTCTCTCTCTGTGTTTTGCTACCTTCCCATCTGTGTAAGGATCTGTTTTGGGGTTCTCTAATTGCCCCAGTCTCTTTATTCTCTTGTGAATATCACATGATTTAATTACTGCAGTTTTATAATAAATCTTAACTACTGTAGGGCCAGTCCCCTCTTCTTGTTCTTTTATTCAGAGTTGATTTGTATATTTTTGGCTATTTAGACTTCTCAGTGAATTTTAGAAATCATTTGTCTAAGTGCACCAAAACAAATATACTTAGAATTTCGATTAGAATTCTAATGGCACTTCTGATTAATTTGGGAGGTATTTGAGTCTTCCCAGCTATGTACAGTAGATGTCTCCTATAATTCTGGTATGCATTTGTGCCCACTGAAGAATTTTACAATTTTCACTATATAGATCTTGTTCATCCTTTTTTTTTTGAACTGTGTTTTCTGTACATTTATTCTCTTTTTAATTAGCATATACATTGCATTAGTTTAAGTTGTACAACATACTGGTTTGATATATGTATATGTTGTGAAATGATTACCACGAAAAGTTCAGTTAACATTCATCTCCTCACATAGTTACAGATTTGTTTCTGTGATGAGAACTTTTAAGATGTAATCTCTTAGCCACCTTCAGATATACAACCTAGTGTTATTAACTGTAGTCATCATGCTGTGCATCACATCTCCAGGACTGACTTACAACTGGAAGTTTGTACATCTGACCACCTGCACCCATTTTGCCCACCACTCACGCTCTGCCCCTGGCAACCACCAATCTGTTCTGTTTCTTTGAGTTCAGTTTTTTAGAGTCCACATATAAGTGAGGTTATACAGTATTCGTCTTTCTCTGTCTGACTTATTTTGGTGAGCATAATGCCTTCCAAGTCCATCCATGCTATTGCAGATGGTAAGGTTTCTTTCTTTTTTTACGGCTGAATAGTATTCCCTTGCAGATATATCTTCTTTATCCATTTATCCATCAGTGGACACTGAGGTTGTTTCCATGTCTTAGCTGTTGTAAATAATGCTACAGTGAACATGCAGGTGCAGAAATCCTTCCCCAAATCCAGCATATGGCTGGAATGGGGAGACACTTAATAAAGGTTAGTTATTAATGGTATCCAGGTGGCTCTCAGGAACTGCTTATTTCTTGCACCTCTAACATTGACCCACTTCACTTCTAGCTATAAACTCTGTATAATTGATTGTGTGAGAATTTTGAGCATTTTCTACATTTGTGAATGAACACAGCAATGGAGCCTAGACCCCGGAGTTCCAGGCTTTGTGGGATCACTGATGACTCAGATCCCCTGACGCACAGAAAGAAATCACACGTAGCAGAAGCATACAATAGGTACTTCCAGTTACCCCATTACAAGGCAAATCTTGGGCTAACCTCTGTGAAAGTAACTGAGCAGTGACTACAGACTAGAAGCAGATGGCCTCATAGCCGGCCTCAGAACAGACCTGGCCCTGCGTTTTGTTACCCCTTCTGCCGTGTATCCTGACTGCATTATAAAAGCGCCGTCCACCCATGGTGACACAGTGACTTTCCCATGCTGTCAGTGCACTTCCACTCTGATTGTCCCAGCCCCCCTGGGGGAATGCAAAATAGGAAGGAAACATGCTAAACAATCAATGAACAAAGTTGTTTTTTTAAAGTGAGAGGATGGGAAGTGGTGGGAGGGAAGTGCTGAAGCATGGGGAATAGAATGAGGGCAGACGACAGAAAGACAGAAGCAGAGGAAGCGTTTGGGAAGAAAAACAAGAAAGGCTGCTGACAAAAAAAAATACTCCAGCAGAAAAAGGAAAAGGCGTTCCTTGCCAAGAAAAACGTGCTAATCTTATGCAGCTGAAACAGATATTTAAAGAAACATTGTAAGACTTTTGTCTTTAACTCCTTAATACCATACTTACTCTTGAAAAAATACTTAACCCTAAAGCACTCCTAGGGGAATCAGGGGTATTCCGTGATTTCCAGTAAGGAGCACACTTCTCTAAGTGTGAACCTTTCTTCTCGTGCAACAACAACAAAAAACTAGGGTAGCATACTTTACTGTCTAAATCAAATTGCAAGGTCCTTAGAGGAGAATAAATATTTTTGTGAATATATGTTTTTAAATAGTTAACAGTTACACATAGCACTTCCTGTGACCCAACTCTATTGTATATTACATGTATTAACTACTTAAATCCTCCTTACAGCTTTATGAAATGGGCATTTTTACTGTCCCCATTTTACAAATGAGAAAATAAAGGTATAAAGAGATTTGAAATGTAGCTGATATCACAGAGGTGGTAAGAAGTGAAGCTGGAATTCAAATCCAGGAAGAGTGGCCACACTGTCTGTGCTTTTAATCACTACCCCAAAGGATCTCTCACTGGTCATAATCCATCAATAATAAGATATATTGAACTACGTATTGAGGGTAGCACTGATTTATCAGTTTGGCTTTTTAAATTCAGTGACCTTCAAGTATGCTGAGATATTTGGTAAAGGACGAGCAAATACCTGCTAAACCCAAAACCTTACTGCTGTATTAAAAGTACAATTCTAAGGGAGCCATAAACATGTGACTTACAGTCTCACTCATGTCCTGGTTTCCAGGAGAAAGAGCCCTTACGTAGCACAGCCTTCTCCCTGCCACCACTGCTGTCATTCACTTTGAAGAGTGTGAGATGTTCAAGGACCATGCTGTCCCCATTAGATATTTTTCCACTTGTACTTAAATCATTCATTTCATGTGATATTGCGCTCAGTGACAAGCTTTCACCCGGCTTCCCCAAAACCAGTGGCTGCATTTAATTCACTCTTTAGTATCACTACTTTCTAATTATCTTTGAATTTGATAAAAAAAATAGATGGTAAGATAAAGATACCCCTTGGAAAATTGTTGCATAGTCTAAGGACTCCAGTGGAGGCAGCTGTTTTGCCCATTTTACAGATGCAAACATCTGTGGGTCTCTGGGACTTTTTCCACTATGATCAAGTGCCTTCCACACATGCTATGCACCCCACAGGGCAAAGCCTAGCAAGTGGAAACACTAGTGGAGAAGTCAAAATTCGATGCTTTACACTCTCCAGATAAAAGTGGGCTTTGTTTCAAGAGTGGCAAATGGAATTATAGCAATGTGAACATGAACATGAGGATCTTTCTTTTTTTTGTACCTGTTTAAAAAGTTTATGTCTTCTAAGCATCCAGGGCCTTATTAAAGACAAGGAGTGACAAGATGACCTTTGACCTATATACCCCCCCACCCAAGAATTTACAGTGATCTGCCTTGTGGTTAAAAATAAAAAACACATGGTTGTCATTGTGTTATGGTTTAGCAGTGTTGTATCAGGTATTCAGTGTTGTAATTATGATTGGCTACGTGTGTAGGCACTTCATCTCTTTCACGTAGGAATCTCTGATAAGCAGCTACAAGATGAGGGAGAGAGTTCAGTTAAACAGTATACTATCCTCATCTGCGAAGCCAGGCTGCTTTCCCCTTCCTGGGTCCCTGACTATTCTCCCCATGGCTGCTAGAACAGATGAAACAAATCAGAATGGCTTTGAGGAGTCTAGTTCATCCCTCTGCTTAATTTAAACCCCAATCAAGTCTAATTATCAGAGCCATATTACTTGCCAGCAATAATTTGCTTTGGGTACAACTCAGAGCTATGTTGAAAATTTTATTTTGCCTTCAGAAAATTGGTTTACCTTTAAATTTTTCTCCCAGATTTCCCTGTGGAAAATTGGTCCTCTTAATTTCGGTATCTTGTAATTTTTCTCATTAAAAAATGTGTGGCATGTGATATCATTAAATTTTTTTCTAAATTGAAGTGACTTAAGTGGGTTGACATATGTGCTGCAGTATAATTGTGCTGTGTTTTTGGAGCTCAAGTCAGTAATTACATCCATAAACTTAGTGTCTGTGGTAAAATATGTTAACCAGTCATCGACATAAAATTCATTAATTTGAATCAATATGTAACGTTCTGAAATGCTCTAACAAAGGACCATTGACTGACGGGTATAATGCAGTCGAAGACCCAAACATTTCTCTATGAACGGCAGTAAACGTAAACATTTTCTAAATAGCAAGTCAATACTGTGATTCCCAAAACGCACACATTACGAAGCCTGCAAGAAATTTGAACTATGACATGATTCCAGTAATTGAATGTTTTTAAAACAGGGTATCCTGTAAAGAAGATGTGACACATATACACAAAGGAATATTCCTCAGCCATAAAAAGAAACGAAATTGAGTTATTTGTAGTGATTGGGGAGGGGGAAGGGTAAGCTGTGACAAAGCGAGAGAGTGGCATGGACATATATACACTACCAAATGTAAAATAGATAGCTAGTGGGAAGCAGCCGCATAGCACCGGGAGATCAGGTTGATGCTTTGTGACCACCTAGAGGGGTGCGATAGAGAGGGTGGGAGGGAGGGAGACGCAAGAGGGAGGAGATACGGGGATATATGTATATGTATAGCTGAGTTACTTTGTTATAAAGCAGAAACTAACACACCATTGTAAAACAATTATACTCCAATAAAGATGTTAAAAAAAAACAACAACAGGGTATCCTGGATATTTTTGATCTTAACAACATGCAGCTAACTTTCAGAGAGGGTCTTGGAATTTCAAACCCTCAAACGCATCATGCCTCATTACCGATGTGGATGCTGAGGTCCAGAGAGGCTGAGTGACTGGTGGGCAGGAGACTGGCCGCCAGGTGATCTTTTCCCGATGCCCCTCAGAGACTGCTAGAGCTCCCTTCTCCATGGAATCTTAGCGGATTAGATGCAGACTAGCTTTTTTACTTTCCTAATGTTGAATAACTTTAAAAGGCAAATTGAAATGGGCCAGCATTGGCAAGTACATTTCAATTCAAAGCAAGAATTTCATCAGGAATCCAATCCCAGGGTTTTCTTTTGACTTGAGACTGCAGACCTACCAAAATTACATTAATGTGAAACCCTGATGAGAGAAAAATCCCCGTCATTAAATATGTGGTGCTTCACAGATAATATCTGGTTCACCCTTTCAGCACTTCTGGGAAGCGAGAGCCAGATAAGAAAAGTACCGTGTGGCTTCCCAGAGGTGTGTCCGCAGGGCTCAGTGCTAATGCACACCCCAGATTCAGTACAGCAAGGGCCATTTTGAAGGTGGAACAGCACGTGCTGTGGAAGAAACTGGGGCTTGGAAGAGGAGATAGAAGGGGAGTAGCCACTGTGGTTGCTGCTGTTAACTTGTGCTCAGTGATGGAGTGGGTACCTCTTATCTTTTCTTTGATGTCCAAATCACTTCGCACCTTTCGCCCTCCCGCTCCCCTCCACTTCCCCCTCCCCTAACCCTGTCCCCTCCCTTCTCCCCGCTCTCCCCCCCTCTCCCTTTCCCCACCCTTCGTCCTTTCTCTTCCTTCTCCACCCTCCCTCCTCCTTTCTCTCTTTCTCTCTCCCTCTACTCCCCTCCTCTGGGGACCTGCATCCCCCTTCTGTCCTCTGGGTGTCCGGTCGGGTTTGGACCAGTGGGGGAGCAGGCGATTGGAGGAAAGGAGGGAGAAGTAAAGAAAGCGATGGAAGTCATTTTTCTCTGTCTCCCTTCCCCAGCATCAGTCCAGGCTGGCTGAATGCTCTTCTGAAGGTGACCCTCTATACCCAGCTCTCTGATTCAGGTTCTAGAAGCAGCTGCCTCCCTTTTGCCTCTTCTGGCCTAAAGAAGGTGAAGGAGCCCTACTCCTAAGTGATTCCCTTATCAGGATTTTCTCAAACTACCTGGTCTGAGGGTGCCCTCTGTTTGCTGCAGGAACCCTGTGGATGAGCTGGGGCATCATATAAATACATATGCTTCATTTATTGGTCTCATAATTATTTAAAATTATTTATCCAGCATCCACCAAGTGCCAGAACCATTGAGACAAAGCCCCTGGCTTCATAGAGCTTATAGAAAAAAATGATAAACACATACAATGTACCGTCAGGCAGTAATAACTGTTAGGAAGTAAAGGAGGACAAGGGGGAAATGGAGTGATGCGGGGGGAGTCCTCTTTGAAGAGGGGACAGGTGAGGTTTCCTGAGTGGAGCGAATAGGCATACTTTGCAAAAACACACACACACACACACACACACACACACACACAAAAAGGAGTGTTTTTCAGTGAAGGGACCCTTGGGGACCCTGGGAAGGTGCTTGGAGGGCTCTAGGAACAGCACAAAGACCACTGTGGCCAGGGTGAGTGAGGGGTTGGGGGGAGCCGTCGGCATCCAGAAAAGGCACAGGGCTAGGTTGCCTGAGGCTTTACAGCAGCGGTCCCCAACTTTTGGGCACCAGGGACCACTTTCATGGAAGACAGTTTTTCCATGGTCGGGGTGGGGGTTAGGGTTCAGGCGGTAGTGCAAGCAATGGGGAGCGGTGGGGAGCGGTGGGGAGCAGTGGGGCACGGCAGATGAAGCTTCGCTCACTCACCTCTTGCTCTGCGGCCCGGTTCCTAACAGGCCTCGGGCCAGTATCGGTCCGCAGCCCGGGGATTGGGAACCCCTGCTTTACATGACCTGGAAGGACTTGGTGTGAGTGGAAGGAAAAGGTATGGAGAGTTTGGAGAAAAGTGATATCGTATATATTTTATTAGGGTGGCTTTCTCTGCTGTTGGAAAGACAGCCTCTACGGAGGACAAAAGTAGCGAACGGGGATGGGAGCCTATTGCTGGTGTCTAGATGGCTGGGATGGTGTTATCGGTTGAATCGTGTCTCCCCTCTTCAAATATATTGAAGTCCTAACCCCTCTACTTGAGAATGTGTCCTTATTTGGACATTGGGTCTTTACAGTTGGTGATCAAGTTACAAGGAAGTTTTTCAGGTGGTCCCTAATCCAATATAACTGATGTCCTTATAATTAAGGAGACATTTGGATGCAGAGACAGACACGCAGAGAAGAAAGGTGATGTTAAGAGACGTGGGAAGAGGGTGGCCGTCTAGAGGCCAAGGAGAGAGGCCTGAAGCAGAGCCTTCCCTCACAGCCCTCAGGAGAAACCAGCCTTGCTGACACTTTGACTTTAGATTTCTAGCCTCCAGGACTGGGAGACAGTACACTTCTGTTTTCTCAGCCACCCCATTTGTGGTATTTTGTCCCAGCAGCCCTAGGAACCAAATACAGGTAAATGGCTTGGATGAGACTGACAATGGTAAAAGTAAGAAAGGTTGAATTTTGAAATACATTCTGAAGTTAACACCAGGAGGACTTGCTGATGGGTTGGATAGGGGTCATGGGGTTGATATTTGGCCCATGGGAACTGAATTTGAGGACAAGACGGTCAGTGACTCCTAGGTCATTGGGTGAGTGGTGGTGCCCTTTGCTGGAGATGAGGAGCACCGAGGAGGGCAGACCTGGGGGACAAACGTCCAGAATTGGGTCAGGGACATGTGAGTTTACAGTCCCTGTTTGTCATCTCAGAGTAGGCAGTTGGCGTTGACGGGGGAGATGTTACGGCAGAGTCATAAATGGTGACCACCCCTCTTCCCACCACAAACACTGCAGAGCCTGGGATGTTCATGCCTATCAGCTGCCACCCGAGGTGCCGTGGACACTACAGGTTGCACACAGATGATTCTAGTCAGTACACAGATGTTTTTATATAATGTTTAATGCATTTCTCTTAATATATAGTAGGAAAAAATGTAGCTAGCACAACCAAGTCATGATTTCAAGATGTTATTACTTAAACCATCATTAAAAATTGAAGTACAGAAGTGTTTAAAAACCAGAGTCATCTTTTTAAAGAAAGCAATTAAGAAATGAATAGTATATGCAGTGAATGTAATAGTACATATAGTACATGGATATGGGGAAAAAATAAATGACCAAAGTTTAGGACACAGCCTAAAGCATTTGTAAGGAGTTACTAGGTGAGTCCTATCTCATGAAAGTTTCTCTTGTTTGGGGGGCCATGCCCCTCGGCTTTCAGGGTCTTAGTAGAACCCACACCCCCTACAGTGGAAGCACGGAGTCTTAACTACTGGACCTCCAGGGAAGTCCCCTCATGACCCTTGAAGAACACTTCCTTGGTCTGTTTTTTAACTGCAGGTCAAATCATCAATTTAGTAGTAGAGACCAGCGTTTGTTTAAAAAGGAACTAAACTAGATCAGAAAATAGAGTGCATTGCTGGTAGCATTGGGAGGCATTGTTTCATGACGCAAAATGTATTTCTCAATGAGCATCACAGTGGGAAGTTAGAAAGTCACTGGGTTTGCTTTTATAGGTGGGAGTGTCCCTTCCCCTATCCTATTTTGATGATTCTCCTCTTGAGCCAAGTTGAAAAACCTGGGTCTGAAAAGAGACAAGAAAAACATGATGTACTTTCATCTTTACAAGGTTATGAATTATGAAGGTTTTCATAAATCACTGTGGGATTTGTTCCATTGTTTTAGAAGCCTATAATATCATCGTCGAAAATGTATTCTAGCACATTTCTTCCTTGTTCATTTGGGTGTCTGATCCCTATTTTGATACACCTGGTAATTAATAGATCTCTCCAGCTTGTGAATTCTTCCAACTGATTTATTTTCATGGAGTATTTTGCCTTTGCGTGTTCCTAAATTGCTTTATTGATGTGCAGGGGTGCCTTTACCAGGGCCTGTTTGCAGTAGCTTTGTTGTATGTACTTAAGTATAGTGTTAAGTAAGAGCTTCGACTGGGGGTGAAATATATTTATTCAGACAAAAGGATCTCTCAGAGTTGGGTAAAAATGCTTATTCTTATCCAAGAATGCATGTGATTCTTTTCAGAATTAAAACTCCTTTGAATGGATTTTTAAGAAGTCCTCTGGGAGCCCTTGAAACAATTATGTGATTTTTCTATTTTTTTTCTTATATTAAAATATCTAGCTGGAAATGTCTAATGATATATTTCTTTAAAAAATAATGGAACTAATGCCAAAATTATAGATACACCTAGTTTTAAATTTTCCTTGTGGCTCTAATTTTGACATAGAGTAACTTATACCTGATTTAAAGAGTTAGGCATTTAAATAATCTGATGTCAGCCACTAAATTCATTGGGCACCCATTATTTCACACCTGATATACTGTTTTCCACAGAACATTCTTGTAAATATGTTTATGTGGTGCAAATTAGGCTAAAGTACTACGCTATCAGATCTGTAATGTTTAAGGAACAATAATTTCTTTAAAAAGTATGATCTGCAGTGTTAAGGGAAGTTTATAATTTCCAAAATGACTTACTTAACAGGAGAAGTCTTGATGAAAGCATTTAGCATGGAGATGAAATATGCCTCATTAAGTTTCCAGGTTATGTACATGTCGACACTTCTTTTGTCATCTTTCAGTAGTTTATTTACATAACTGAGGGCTGCTACTTTTATTAGTGGTGATCACAGCAAATGATTTTGATAAGTTAACCTAAGCAACATAATGTGCTTCTGTTTCCACAAAACTAATGGTGAGGAATCCAACCCTCCTCCTTCTGCCCCCTCCCCTGGTAGCAAAGAGCCCCTATTTACATATGTAAATAAGTCATTCAGTTGAGAGCCCCTGGGGCCCACCCAGGTCCGATCTGTTATTTTGCTGATGTTGATGGCATTAGCCAGGAGGCAAATGGTACCAGGAGACTGATGTCTCAGACTGGAATGACAGATACCAGAGGCTGAAGGCTGTCATTTAGGAGGAGAAATGGATTCTTGGGACTAAGAATTCTGGAAGAAAGTGAAGGCACAAATTTTGTCTTTAATGTTGGCCTGAGAGATATAATTTAATGTTTTTCTTGAACATGGAAAGCTATACATACAAATTTGTTATATAAGGATGTTGCTTTCCTACCATACCATTTTTGAGGGCCCTGTTTGCTTTTTAAAGAATGTAAAATATTTCACAATTGAACTCATAGAGCTGGCTATGGTCAGATACCTTCCCTGGCTGTATGAGGCAATCTGGCCTGTAATAAGAAAGGAAAGCTCTTAAATGAAGGTCTCCCTAAAGTGAACAAGGTGACATGTCCAGTTTCTAATGAATTAAATTCTTCTCAAAGGTTCCTATCAAGGACATAGCTATGTCCACCTTTCTACAAAGCCTGAGTAACTCTAGAACACACAAGCCACCGACCACCACCAACTTTTTTTGTCAACAACAGAATACAGTGTGACTGTTTTTGAAAATTAAGATGAATTTAAGACATGAGTCATATGGAGAAAAACTTGCTCTGAGCTGTTCAGAATCCCTTTATTTCTATTACGTAAGCAATTCATTAAAATGACATTAATCCTCCAGGCTGTTCTTTGGTTTCTATTAAGATGTATTCCTGGAATCTGTGTAAATATATTGATTATCTCATAGGCCTATTTGTTCATCACAAGCAGACTATTGTTACAGGGTCATTGTACTTCATAATAAATGAGACAAAGTGGAGACCAGGTTTTAAAAACCCACCTGCCCCCTCCATTCCCCTTGAAGGATGTGCTTGCCCTCTTTAAACCAGCCTTTCACGAAATGGGAGTTTAAGATTGAGAGTCACAGTTTTAATATCAACATCTGCCCCTTGCTGAGTTCATGGTGCAATTAGCTAATTAAAAAATATATAACATTTTTCACCTTGAAGTCAGAAGAAAAGCAATAAACCACAGGCTCAGGATTTAGTTAATTTGCACATTGACTGTAATTGTGTATTTAACGCCAAGATTAATTTTTTTCCTGATGAGTGGGAGCCTGGCACTGTGCACTGGAACTCTTAAATTGGTTGTAATCATTCCATAGGGAGGCTGATAAGGGCAGATAGTTCTTCAGACATATTAATGAGGATAAGTATTTATTTACATCTGATAACTTTTTTTTAGGTGAAAAAGCATTAAACCACTTTCTGATAAACCATTAAATTTAAAGGAGGCTTCAAATCAAGGTAAATAAATAATCTGATTTAAAAAAACTACTTCTCATGTAAAATCTATTGATTCTATTGAATGGGAAATCACGCTCAATTTTGTTTTGTTTTGCCGAATATTCAGTGAATTAATGAGAACAATTTCTGCTGTCAAAGCTTTGGTACATTTTCTAGGTCAACCGAGATTTAAAACTACTTGCATTTT
>NW_006784922.1:5107709-5114117 GCF_000442215.2 Lipotes vexillifer | reverse complement strand
GGGAAAGAATGCGTGTTGGCAGGGCAGTTAGTAGGAAAAACATAATCCTGACGTGCAATCTGCTACTTATAACATTTCCTTTTTGAAAGGTAAGCGTTATACTTTGGATACCGAAGCAGTGATTGTTGGCAATTCAAGTGGGTGTGATTGATCCATGTCTTAAAAGTAACAGAGCTGTTATTCTTAGAAGAAAAAAAGAAAAGAATTCTCAAGTATTATAATATAGACATTGCATTTTTACCTAAGTAGAGGTCTTTTCACTCTCTTCTGTGAGCAGATGCTAATACTCATCTGACAGATATTTCACTCCCTAGGTAGATGCTCACTTGGACCCGGGGCTTTATGCCTGGGGGTCTTCTGAGACCGGCTCTCTGTTGCTTTCATCTCCCCATCCCTGAAGTCAGTACTCACAGTGGATTGTGCTTGCTTCTTAGATTCTTGTTTACTGTTATCCAACTTTGAATGATGGAGAAGTGAAACTCTATACCATTCATGGGGGCCCCTATTCCAAACTTTTCCTTTAAAATACAGTTGCTTGGGTTTGTGTGTGTGTGTGTGTGTGTGTGTGTGTGTGTGTGTTTGACATGGAATGAGTGATGGGAGGTGTTAAGTCTTTCTACCTGATCCATTTGTCCGATATATATACAAGGGTTTGTCTAAGGAAACGACCACCCTTCTACACAGGTTAGGTTATAAACTTAATGCTCAACTTCTGTTCCATCCGATAAAATTTAACTGCATTCAGGGGCAGAGTTTTTGGTGGCTGCCAGACACCAGGAATTTTGCCAGGATGAAGAAGAGAGGAGCTTCTGAGGCAAGAGAGTTTTCTTGGTTTGGGGGAAGACGGTGATTCCCGTGTCCTTTTGGTGATATCCAAATGGGCGGCAAGTCTAAGACTGCCCCTTACCGCCTTCTGCTATTCTAGGAAGACTGACTTCATGTTCAGGGAAATCGTGCTCCAGTTTTCCTTAGTATTCTTGAAATATAATTAGGGGCAATATCAGGTAACAGGAAAGTGCAGATTTGATGGGAAATGTGATACTGGGCTGTGTTCGTGACTTTATCACACACATGCATATACAAGGCTATTTTTAATAAAATGACTTGCACGTGGCATGTGGTTCTGTGGGGGAAAATCGTGTCATGTCTTTTTATTGTTGGATTTTAGCTGAAACAGACAAGTACAGTGCCGTTAAATGCTGTCCCTCCCCCTTTTCCGACCATTTTCCCATCATCCCACGCCCCACCTTCTCCTGTCCCACCTCGTTCATCCCCATCTTCCATTCCCTGTCAGGAAGGGCAGCCTCCGAAGAGCCATTTCAACTCAGCCCGGCATCGCCAGAGACTAGTGGACCCAGCTGCTTCAAAAGTGAGTGTGTCCTGTCGCATGGTGCATGGCGGTGTGGTCCTTGTGAGGAAAAGGGTGTTGTGAGTTTTTATTTATGCTGGTGTATTTGAAGGCTTTAGAGGAGGCAAAGTCTTCTCTATTAATCAAAAGGCCATTCCCATCAAGGGAGTTCTGGCATTGAATCACCAGACCTGAAAACAAGCAAAACCCTGATAAGTAGCACCGGCTGGTTTCTGTAGTGTAAATACTCCCACCGCGGGCAATTTCAAACAGCAGTTTGACAAAAGCAACTTCAGAGCCGAGAAGAGATGCCCGGTGGAGCTCTAACGTACACAGATCCATTTGACACAAATCCTAGTTAAAATATAGCAGAAAATTAGGAAATGAACCAATTTTGAGTATCTCTTACCTTTGTTTTCAATATAATGTATTTCATTGGAAGTTTAGATATTTTTAATCAATTAATGACTGTATTTAACAACTGGCTTGTAAAATTCCTAGAAATTTACCAAGCTGGTGTGGGTGGGCTCCAGCACAGCAGTTCCAGGTGTGATATATTCGTTGAGAGTAGTCTTAAGTCATTTTGGTCATGCCCAACTCTTACGGTCTACAGAAAAGTGGCTGAGGTTTTGAGCAAGGATTTGCTGTTCCCACACAGCTCAAGTAAGTCGCAGGCCAGTTCTGCTGCACACAGACTTTTATTAAACAGACATTTGCTGGCAAACAGGCACAAAGCATTGTGCCTGTCCTATAAACTCAGTGAAGTCCCTCCTCTCAGGCCTTTTAAGTGCTCCAGCCAAATCTCATTGGAAGGTTCCACTTAAGGTTGATGACCTGACAACTTTCCGGAGGCAGGATTCTCTCATTTTTATGGTGGGCATCATGCAATGGGGCTTCTGTGCCCCAGCTGCTGGACATAAGGCCATTGAACAGTTGGGCCTCGGTGCCAGTCCTAAGGGTCCAAGTTACAGACCTTCGTAGATTCTTACGCGCTGCTCATGCAAGGGCAGAGAATATCTCTCAATTGACGTTGCCGATTCACTTACCTTAAATACCGCTGGTTTCAACAATGAAATCCTGTTTCTAACATCCTGAGAACACTGATTTTGATTTCGGCAATGAAAACCCATTTCAGTACGCCAGTTAGCAAAATCTCGGGTGTGACTGAGATACAGATACCTCTGATGTAATGCTAGTTGACCACCCTGGGGGAGGGGGAGTCAATCCTGATCAGAGCTACTGACTGGGTATAGGATATAATTTTAACCAATACAGAATATCACACTGCCTGTGTGGTAGTATTTGAAAGTGGACTCCAAATGTCATAGCCTTTTGTTACATTTATTAAGTACCTGGGGTGCCCCCCACTCCCAAGCTCCAGACAACTCACTTTGGCTCAGGATCCTTGTGATGAAGTTATGTACGTTCTGTTAGTATGTGAGGGGAAAAAATAAACTAGCTCTGAATAAGGTGAATGGATTCATCATGTGAATCTTGCTAAAGCTCAGAGTACACCAGGTCCTTCTCAGACCCCACCTAAGAGTTTTCATTAATGAGGCACGAAAACATCCTGTGGTTAAGCACGCTGTTAATGTGCTTAACTGCTTATAGAGTGGTTAATCCACTATTATACCCAGCATGTACCTCTGGTTTAAGGACTCAACTCAGCCTGTGCTTTTGTTCCTCCTCTTTCTTTTTTCCTGTGTTCATTTCATTCTGCTTGGCATTTTCAGAAATACTGTGCCTCACCCATGCAAAGAGTTGTATATTACACTGAAAATTAGCTGCGTTTCTTCTGTGAGTCTTTTTGTTGTTCCATTTTGTCTTGAGTGAGAATCATGGCTTCTTTTTCTAGACACACTCTTAGAGGAGCTCATTAAACTGCTATAAAGAAAATGTCTGGTGCCTTAATGTGCTGTGTGAATAGGTTCAGCCAGTGTTAACAAATAGGCTTTAAAGGTCAAATCCTTTCCTCCCCCAAATACTGCAGGACTAGGAATTTGAGAAAGGCCTAAATTTTTTCCCTAATATTAGGAACTGATGGGGGAAACTACATTTCTTGTGTGGATAGGTTACTTGGACAACAAATGGCAAATGGAAATATGCATCAGTGTAGCCAGTGACCTTTTGTTATAAGTACATTGGTGCTTAGAATCTGCACTGTATTTTCTTCAACTCAATAATCTGAGTTGTAGTAAAAAAAAAAAAAAAGAAACCCTGGGTCAGTAACAATTTACAGTAAACCAGCTGCCAAATCTTTTGAGAACACTGATTTTGTTGAGTCGCCATTGTAATCTGGGAAGAAGTGCGATCAAATAGAGATACTTAGTTTCCAATTAGCAGTACAGAGGGGCGGGAAGAATATCCTTGACTGGGCTGTACATTGGGCTTTGTCATAAACCAGCTCTATGGCCGTGGGCAGCCACTTATCACTGAGCCCGCATTGCTCAAGGTTTTCTCTTCTATTAAATGAGAGTTTATTAAATGTTCCCTTAATCAAATTATGGAATTATGTTTCTTTTCCATCAAGGCTATTTATAACTAGATACGTCACCGGTTAGTCTGAGATTTTTGAATAGCATTTCTCAATCCTAAAATCTCTCTACAAACGGCATCCTTTCTCATGACTTGCAAGGCGTTATTTTTGGGTGGTCTTCTATCAGTGTCTTCAACGGACGTTAATTTTTAAAACAGAATTACTTACTTTAAAGCTATGGGGGAAAATATGGACCAGAAATACGGTGCTCATTTTCTGCTCAAGGAGTTGGCTTTTTTTTTTTTTTCTAGCCTGAATTTTTTTAATCTTCGTCTTCGAAAGCCTTCGAAAGTGCTTTGAGTATAGGAAAACAAGCTTTTAAATCTCTTACATTTGAATAAGAGTTAAAGAGTTAGGGAGAAATCAAAGGTAAGTAATGTACCTCTGATTGGCTAAACTTGTCCGCTGGGAATTTCTAAAATGTCTTTTGTTTGGGGAATATGCTCACCTGTCTGTCCCCCAGTATGAATGCTGTAACACATTAAATGAACAAAGAATGAAGAAAACGGGCAATAGGAATAATAGTTCAAAGACCACAGAGCAGTTATTTGTGGAGCTGCTAAAGGCTTCTGTTAAATAAAAATCAATTTGATATGGGAGCATCGGGGACACGATCTGGGGAGACAGGAGGTGGACAGAAGATAACACGAGAGTGTACAGAGGATTAGTTTTCAAACCTCCTGGCATTTCAGCACAAAAGAATAATGAAGATTTATTCTAGATGAACTGTCATTTTTCATTGGAAGCTTTGCTGATCCAGAATAAATAGGTTCATAGAGACTGTATTGAAATTTTGAGCATGTGACAGTAAGTAGCAGTGGGCATAGCATCTAATACCTTTCAAAGCCAGAAAGTGCTGTAACATTCTATCCTCTTAAAAAACAAACCAAACTCTCCAAATGGACAGGTATTCCAGCTAACCAAAACCCTGCATATAATTCTAAGATACATTGTTTCAGTATGCCTTAGGGCTTGAAAATCGTTTATACTAATTCTCAGCGATTTCTCTACCTTTTTCTAATGAGAATAAGGTTTGTAAAACCTGGGCTCCCCTGCTGGGAAAATCAGCCCAGAGCTATCTCAGAGCAGATGGTCTTCTTTTCTCACTACTATAAACCTTTTAGGATTGATCCTTTTTTCATTTTTATCTCTCTGAAGAGTAAATGTCTCTGAGACCTTAGAAACCCACTCTTCAGAGGGGGCAAGAGGCTTGCCTTGACCAGAGTTCAGAGTTGCAAAGATGATGTAGAATAAAAGCCATGGAAATCATGGAATTGTGTTTCTCTCTATAATAGCAAAAGAAAATAGGTTGACTTTTCAAGTACTAAGGGGACAGGCTTTAAAATATCTACATTTTTGAGCCTTATTATGCTTTGAGTTTCTGGATGGTAATTAACACCCTCCTAGTCCCAGGAATTTCAAGTGTTAAAGAATAATTTCTTCTCTTTTGGAGGATGTAATACTTGTTACTATATTTAAGGAGGTAGAAAGATGGGGAAGGGGCTGGGAAGATTGGTTGCCATAATTATTCTGGGAATATTTTAGTCATATAAAATGTACTACGTAAACTTTTTTTTACAAAGGCTTTTAGGGGTGATACATTGATGACAGAAATTTTTGAGGCAGCTTATAGTTTTTGTTTCTTTGTTTGTACATCAGCCATCTATAAATTGCCTTTGGTCCCAGCTAAAGTAGCTGTGAATCTTATATCTGCAACTTAATAGCTATGACTTTGGGGCAGTTACTTAATCACCCTGAGAAAGCCTCAGTTTCTTCATCTGAGGACAAAATAATATCCACCTCATTACATTGTTTTGAGGAGTAAGTGAGAGAATGTATAAAAAGTTTTTACCACATAGATAGGCACTTAATGAGTGCCAGAAAAATTGTAGCTATACCTTAAATTATGATTACTCTTATTATGGTTATCAGGTAATCATTATCTAACTTTTTGAGGATTTTTCTTTTTTCCATCTTGTAAGATAAGGGCTTAGGACCAGATGATCCTTGAGGTAGAATGTCTGCATTGTTAAAAGTCTGGACAGTTATACTTATTTTTGAATGTTTGTCATATACTCAGCTGTGTGGTAGGCATGGAGGAATATAACTTGTAGGATTTAGTTCTTACCTTCAGAATGTAATGTAATTGGCAAAGAAATAATGCAGAGACAGTAATCAATTGTTTGGTAAACAATGTCAGAGGGGCATCGATTTTGAACCAAAAGACATCTGTGAGCCACAGTCGGAAAAGGCTTCCTGGAGCCAGTGGGTTTTCATCAGGGCCCTGAAGGAAGGAAAAGGCTTAAAAAATTGTATTTATTATTTATTCATTTTGGCCACGCCTGGTCTTAGTTGTGGCATGCGGATTTCTTAGTTGCAGCATGCAAACTCTTAGTTGTGGCATGCATTCGAGATCTAGTTCTCCGCGCAGGGATTGAACCCAGGCCCCCTGTATCGGGAGCTCAGAGTTCCACCCACTGGGCCACCAGGGAAGTCCCAGAAAGGGCTTTTTTTTTTTTTTTTT
>NW_006784922.1:5100996-5107482 GCF_000442215.2 Lipotes vexillifer | reverse complement strand
TCGGCAGGTGGACTCCCAACCACTGCGCCACCAGGGAAGCCCAGAAAGGGCTTTTTAAACCTTGAATATGGGCATGAACATTAGGAGAATGCACAAGGTAATGTGATGGGCCAGACCGGAATGGAGGGAATAGGTGACATGGAAGGGGATGCTCCTGTATGGCTGTCCCTGGTGGGATGAAGGTGGGCTTTGCCATCGTGCAGACTGTTCTCAAGTTCTGTGTATTAGTTGTGTGGCCGAGGGAAAGTCTCTTGCTTCCTCATCCATACAGCCGGAGAATGACCTCATTAAGATTGTTCTTATAATGAAATGGTCTGGTGCAGACATTCCGTAGAGTGATCGGGCTGTTTTGGGTAGTAAAATGACAGTTCTTAGTTAAACTAGACACAGTCTGCCCTACGAACCAGCAATCCCGGTCCAAAAGAACTGGCCTCTGTTGGAGGACACAGATGTTTCTTGCAGCATTCTTGTTACCCCAGAAAGTTTGGGGATGTTGTGGGTGTATACAGTTGAGAGAGTGATTGGAAAAACAGGGTATGTCACATAACGTCTAGCAGTTAGAAGCAGCAGCCTTGAAGGGACAAGCAGCAATGTGGATGGAGCCTAAAACATATTACTGTGTGGAAAAACAAAGCTTAAACAAATTCAGTTCTTTACTACCATGCTTGTAATGTCGATTAAAAATACATGTACATCATACAACTTGCCTTTTCCGGGCGCTCGTGCAAATAGCTGAATATCCATCAGGCACATTAGAAAGGTGGGCTGGAGGCAGGGAAGGGGTGTCGAAAGTTAGGTATGCAAGTAAATAAACTGATGGGTGGGAATAATATTCTCTGTCTGAGGAGTATGATTAACCCTACCCTCTCCTGTACACTTGAATCTCCCCACGTGAAAATAGGTAGATAGGCCAAGAAATATGGTATAAGGGAGACTTAAAGAAGTCTCTAGGAATGGAAGCAGTGCTCCTACAAATCATGGAGCAGCTGACACTTATGCAGCCCTGACACATGTCCGCCTGGTTCTAGGTTCTGTACACACAGGACTAACAACTTTACTCCTCACAGCATCCTCAGGAGGGTGGTACTGTTGATGGCCATTTGGCAGGTGAGGCCACTGAAGCGTGCACGGGATCGCACGGATAGAGTAAAAAGAGAGCCGGGCGGCTTCCCTGGTGGCTCAGTGGTTGGGGGTCCGCCTGCCGATGCAGGGGACGCGGGTTCGTGCCCCGGTCCGGCGGCTGGGCCCGTGAGCCATGACCGCTGGGCCTGCGCATCCGGAGCCTGTGCTCCGCAACGGGAGAGGCCACAACAGTGACAGGCCCGCGTACCGCAAAAAAAACCCCAGTCAGTCTGGCTCTTGGGATCCCTGTTCTTAACTATCCTGCCTGGCTGCCTGTGATGGACGTAGCTGAAGTGGTGAAGGTGGACCAGACCCTTTCCACCCGTGGTGCCCTTGGACCATGCCTGGCAGTTGCAACTACCGTTTTGTGGAGGCTGCCAAGTTTTTAAAAATTGCGTATACTTGTGTGTGTATGCATGTGTATAAAACTTTTTATTAAAATAACAACATACATTCACAAGCGTACAGCTTGATGAATTTCCACAAACTGGGCAATCCTGTGTGACCAGCACCCAGATTCAGGAACAGAATACAGTGGGTAAACCTGAAAAACCGAAACTTCTGTCACTTTTACTGGGCATGAAGTTAGGATTGCTGGGAAGCAACATCATGAAAAACATAAGCCTTTAAAAGTGAAAACAATAGAGAAGTCAAAGATTCTAAAAATTGCTACAGGTTTTGGGTGTTTCTGAGGTGTAGGAAAGAACGCTCTACCTTTTCTCGATTTTTATCACAGTTAGTTTGCTTCCGTTACCAGCAGTGCAGGGCACAGACCACTCGTGAAGGAAAGCAGAAAGTCTCTCAGTGAGTTCAAGGCAAACTCACCTTATCAAAGGATAACACAGATTGAGCTGCAGGACTTAGACATAAATAGATAAACACCTACATAGTGTGGATCATCAGGAAGGCCTTGAATGGACAGGTAAATGAATTTTCACCTCTCCTCTGGTCATTGTTTAACTCCATGTCTTTGATGTTCAATCTAAACTCCTATGGACTGCACTTGTCAGCTTACAGAACAAAGCTATGACATTGTACATCACACTCGAAGGGTAATGTTTCCCCATATTCCAAACGATCAGTTCCCTTCAGGTTCAGGCTGAGTCTGAGGTTGCATTTTGGGGCTATACTTACAACATGATCTGTCTACCTGGCACACCTGTGCACAGTTCACTGCCTTTGGCAGAGAGCAGAGAGAAGTTAAATCACTTACTTGCAGGAGGTCCAGAGCTAGTACACGGTGAAGCCCAGTTAGTCCCTGTGCTTAGCCACCACACCATGCCCTTTGCACCACCATCTAGGAGGGGCTCCTCCCTTTCCCGGGCGACACCCTGTACTGAGCGGCATTTCTCAGGGTTCAAAAGGAAGGCAACCACAGTACCCGTGGTGACGTTCTTCTGCCTCCTGTGCCAGAGACCTTCTTTGACCTATATCCCACTCTCCTGCCACCTGACTCCACAGCACTAGGGTCCTATGTAATGCTGCAAAACTATCTGAAAAGCATTCATTCTCCTTACTGTTCCTTTGTGTGTCCCTCCCAGTTTACAGGGATGTATTTCTCTGTTGGCTTTAACAGAATTCTAGAGCCCTAACAATTCAGTTGAAAAGTGGGCAGAGGGCACCCCGATTTTTTCAGCCTAACATCTCTCTACTCAGATACATACAAGTAATTTTACAGAAAGTGGATTCCACTTATTTATTTTCCATGATTCTGTGTATAATGTATAATGTAAACACAGTATTGAAGCAGTCAAAATTACAGGGCTAAAACATGCCTTTGGAATTCACTTCCGGTAACTCATACTGAACGATTTGGCCATTTTGTGGCCAGGCATTTACGGGATTTAGTGCTTATGCTTGAAGGTGAGTATAGCCTGCTGCCTTTTGAAAAAAATCTTGTTATTGAGGTATAACATATATACGGAAAAGTACAGATATTTTAAGTTTGATATTATCCCAAAGATCTGAGTGATTTTTTTTCTGTAAGAGTAACATATATCCAAAAAGTGCAGATATCAATGAACTTTCACACACTGACTATACCTAGGTAACAACACCAAGATTTAAAACACAGAGCATTACCACCACCCCAGCAGACCCCTGTGTTACCCTTGTAGCAGTTTTCATAATGTTTTAAATTTCTATTTTTGTTTTCACAGTTGCATTTCTTTCCAGATACTATTTGCCAACATCCTAATTCATTACCCAGTAAATTTTTGTTTTTAAGCAAAGGATGGGATTGGGCTTCAAAATAGAGGTAAAGAACAAGTGTAAAAACCATAATTATTGGCTTTTTTAATATTTTAGTTGCTGGAATTTTCTATTTTAAGGCCATTTAAATGTTGTGACTGAAAATATTGAGGGGAAAGAACTATTTAATTTGGCCTTTTTCTCTTTCCTAACACAGATTTTTGTAGCAGTTTTCTTTCTCTCTCTCTCTTTTTTTTGGTTTCAGCTGGCAAAGGTTAAGTAGGCATAGGTGAGTTGTTACAGCCCAGCCTCTCTTGTCCGTAGGTGGATTCTTTTTTTCAAGGGCTTTCAAAACCTGTTGAATTACATTTGTTGACTTTTCTCAGAGTCATCAGAGTAGTGCTTACCAAAGACTTGTGTAACAGGCAACTGGCCAAGATGAGATTAGCGATTTATTTGAAGAAGGGTGTAGGAAATCTTTTTAATTTAGAGGTGAAAAGATCATCAGTTGGGTTAAGTACAGGTTATCCAATTTAGCTCTAGCTTTATGAAGAATTACTGAAATTGTTTCTTTGCCTTCAAGGACTTCTGTATCCTGTTTGCCCCTTATACCCCTCTAGCCCTAGGCAAAAAGAAAAACAAATCAAAACATAACCAGCACTCTAAAAAAGTAATTTACACATTTAGGTAGGCAATGCTTATTTTGCCTGGGGGTGTTCTGTGGATTCTGATAGGGTTTTGGAAGGAGTTTCTTTGCTGACAGTACTGAGAAGAGCAGCCTGAGCACCTCAAACACACTTGCTGGCCAATGCTTGGAGACCATGGTATCTTTTTGTAACTGGCTTGATTATCTTGATAACACCATTGCCTGTTTTAGCATTTTTTCAAGTTAATTTTTTTTGATAAGTTCTCTCTTTCCACTATCTCACACATATTTATCTGCTTCTTGCCTGAAAAAGAGATTTGACTAAGATGTGCCCCAGTATGATTTTCTTTGTATTTATTCTGCTTGGAATTCACTGAGCCTCTCGGATATGTGGATTGATGCCTTTCATCAATTTTTTGGGAAAGTCTTTGGCCATTATCTATTCAAATATATCTTCTACTTCATTTTCTCTCCTCTCCTTCTGGGGCTCTATTTGTACCTATCTTAGGCAGTTGGATATTGTCCCACAGATCTTAGACACTCTTTTTTGTTTTTGCTTTATGCTTTATTCTCTTGGTGATTCATTTTGGATAATTTCTATCATTTTGACTTAAACTTTATTTATCCCTTGTTTTGCTTTGCTCAGTCAGCTGGTAAGCCCATTTCACTCTGGTATCTTTCAGCTCAGCTTTTCCTCTTGTTCTTTATTATTATTATAGTTTCTATCTCTCTCGTGAAATTTGCCGTGTCTTCATTCATGTTGTCCCACATCTTTGCCATTGTATCCTTTTGCATAGTTATTTTTGAGTCTTTGTCTGGTAACATCAAGATCTTGGCTATCTCCACATCTGTTTGTATTGCCAGTTTCTTTTCTTGACCATGGATCTCAGCAGTAACTGCACAGTTCAGGTAGTGAGCAGAATGACTCATCACCCTGACTCAAGTGGTGTGGCATAGAAGAGACACACCTTTTCCTGGGGCTAAATATTATTTACCTCAATTTCTACTGTTCTTTCATTCAAAATGTTTGGCACCTACTCAGAATTATAAACACATGAAAAAGCAACATCTCCTATTTCTCAGGCTTCCTCTTCCACTTAGAATGTGGACAATGACAAGAGACCATTGTTGTTATCTTCACAATCAAAACAAGGTGTGTAAGGTACAAAATCATACTTTAAAAAAATAATTTAAAAAGCTAAGGGCATAAGTAAACCTAAAAAGGGAACTCCAGAGTGATAAACTCTTGAAGGAAAAGGCCCATGGCTATCATGGTGGAATGTCAGGAGGAGGAGGAATCTGCCAAGGATGGTTAAGAGAGGAACCAGACAAAGTGATAACATACTTTTCATTTCTAGCTTTTCTTCACATCTTCACACGTGTAATTGAGAGTAACGGTCTCTTGTGATTGTCTACTTCCTGAATGGAAGTAGAAGTCTCAGAAATAGGAGATTTGTCCAAGGAGATCAGGGAATTTGCCAATAGGGAAAAGGGAACAAAGAAAAGCCTAACCATTCATAAATAGGGGCTTAGTTGTGTTATTCCGTCACTGTTAGACACACATGACTGTGATAATAGTCCTTATTTCCTGGGTGTATCTTTCACATGGACTGTAGACCTATGGCATGGTAGTCATGTGTTTTTATGCCTTGGGTTTATTTCTTTAGCGATTTGATCACTGTTGTACATGAGGGATTTGTTAGGTAGCTGTTGTCTTTTTAGTCTTCTCTTGGAATTGTTGTGCTGTCTTTCAGGGTGTACTAGGGGACACTTGATTGAATTACAGTGTAGAGCACCTACCTCTTTGCATCAGAGTGCAATACCAGACTGTGAAATTCAGTTACTAAATGCAGTCACTGGTGTATCCCATGGCAGTGATTTGGTCTCTGCTTTTCTTATGGTCATCCTATCATTGTACTAAAGTAAAGGCTCAGTTAAACTTACATTTCTCAAAGCTTGTTCTGTGTATGTGCCTCAGTGATGTTTTCCCCAAAGTGTTCCATAGTTCCATTAATTTGGGGAACACTTCAGACCATGGCCCTTGATCTCGTTAAATAAAATGCCAATAATTTAAAAGATCTTGGGGAAATCTTGCAGTAAGTAAATTCTCTGAGCTGTATTAGGTGTTTCTCAAACTTATTTGAATACAGAACTTTTACAAAGGAACTTTTAAGTTTTTCTTGTCAATACCCATTAGCAAACTTCTTTGGGAAAAGTTGAGTTAAATGGACCTGTTGCTGTTTATTTCAAGGAATATGAATAATTCATATCGGCTGCCACTCTCTACACCTGGGAAATGTCTTCCCCACTGTTTTCTGGTAAGGAAACTAGCATTTTTGGAGGGAGGAAGAGCTCTAATCCAGAAGATTACAGCATTATACTTAGGGCCTGCTACCTAGGACAGAGCTAATGTGCTCTGCCATTGTAGGTGTGTACTGGTGTCAGCCTCTCTTGTCCGAGGACTGTCCCAGTTTGTTAGTCCAGGAAAATAGGCTAGGTCAGCTGTCACATCCCCCCCGCCCTCCCCC
>NW_006784922.1:5094762-5100986 GCF_000442215.2 Lipotes vexillifer | reverse complement strand
CCCCCCCAGTGAAAAAAGACAGCAAGCTGCCTAGACTGCAATTGGAAGGAAAGGTCAATCAATATATTACCTTTCCTTCCATGTGTTCCTTGCCTGCTGGCTGAGTTGTGCCTTCTCACTGCGATGGTAATCTCTTCCACTAAATTTTGTTTTAACCTTGCAAATAGGTGAAAGGAAGGGCACAGTTAATAACATCTTCTCTCCTACACCTCTGAGTATATTATTTGGGCTGACTCTTGCTCCCCCTACCCCAGCCCCCGCCTCGCATGGTCCTGCTTAGATGGAGAATTAGGCAAGTAGCTGGTGTCACTTATTGTGGGCATTTCTGTGAGAACTCTGTCATGCTCTTGCACGGACAGAATGCAGACATGTTTGTGATTTTTGACAGTAGCCAGGATCTAGGTGGAATAGAGGGTTTTTTCAAAACATTTCTCAGTCAATATGCTTACTCTCCTTCACCAGCCATGCAGTGTGATATGGTGCATCAGCAGTACTTGAAATAGGCTGCAACAGGAGGTCAGAATAGGGCATAGATTTTCTAACACAGCATGTTAGATGGAATGATTTTGTGTACTCTGAAGTGGAAAATTCAATCAGAATTTTCCACACTTTTTAGTTAAAGCAACACTGTTATTTATTGATGAAAGGTAGACTGAGAGAAATATAGAATGAAAACAGAGTAGATGACAAATCTAGCATTATTCGTGTCCTAGTGAGAAATACTTTTTCTTTTGTAATTTAATGAAAGCTACACGAGATAAAAAGGGTCTGCTTAAAAGATACACTATGGAATGCTTGGAACATATGCCAACTTGTTTATTAGCATGTGAGGGGGTAAGAATAGAATCTGGCTTTTTAAGAAGTTTTTTCTTTTTTTAAATTTATTTATTTTTGCCCGTGTTGGGTCTTCGTTTCTGTGCAAGGGCTTTCTTTAGTTGTGGCAAGCGGGGGCCACTTTTCATCGCGGTGCGCGGGCCTCTCACTATCGCGGCCTCTCTTGTTGAGGAGCACAGGCTCCAGACGCGCAGGCTCAGTAGTTGTGGCTCACGGGCCTAGTTGCTCCGCGGCATGTGGGATCTTCCCGGACCAGGGCTTGAACCCGTGTGTCCCCTGAATTGGTAGCCAGATTTTTAACCACTGCGCCACCAGGGAAGCCCAAGAAGTTTGTTTTTCATTGAGATGGACTTTGTGCTTGACAAAGGGCAGTTACAGTGGCCCAGGTAATCTATTTTGGCTTAGTTTTAACGCAGCAGAATTCGTTTGGAAAGCACCTGAGAGTATCAATAAGAAATTCAAGGATAGATTCTCTAAGCTTTCATTCAAGTAGAATATTTAAATGAATTACTAGTTTTCATCTGTGCTTTGGTGCACAGGCGATATACCAGCATAACTACCTATTGTGTAGATGAACACTTTACACTTTCGAATTGCAAAACCTTAGGGTTGCAATGTCAGATTTGTGAATGAATATTTAAGATAGAATAATAACCTAATATTAGCATGCTCGATGTGTGCCAGTCACTTTTCTAGGTACTTTATGTGTATTCTTTCATTTAATCCTCACAATGACACTATGAACTCTTATGATTGATCGTCTCCAGTGAGGGAAGGAAGCCACAGAGAGGGTAAGTCATTTGCCCAAGGCCATCGTCCTAAGCCAGGTTCCTGAGCCTCCCTGCCTGGCTGCCTTGCTACGGCTCTGCCGTCTCAGCACTTTCCTCCTGGTGAGCCTAAGGACACCTGGGTTAGCAACTTAATTCAATTAGTGTATAGCATTTAGCACTTAGGGTTTTTATATTTAGGTTCCATCTTTAAAAGACACATATAGTCTCTTATATGTGGAATCTAAAATAAGTGAACTAGAAAAATGAGAGTAATGGTGGTTACCAGGGGCTGGGGCTGGGGGAATGGGAGAGATGTTGTTTAAGGAGACATACTTGCAACTAACACATAAATAAGTCCTGGAGAGCTAACACACAGTACAGTGATTATAGACCACAAACTGTATTATATAAACATTAAGCTTGCTAAGAGACTAGATCTTAATTTTTTCTCATCACTAGAAGAAATGATAATTATGTGACATGATAGAGGTGTTAGCTGACACTACAATAGCAATTATATTGCAATACAAATGTATCAAATCAGTATGTTGTACACCTTAAACTCATATAATGCTATGTCAATTATATCTCAGTAAAAAAAGAGACATGCAGTTCTTTAACATTCTATTTTACTTAGCTACTTTTCCCCTAATTGATACATAATTCTATTCAGTATAATTTAGTTTACTTTCTCTCTTCTTTTTTTTACTAGCATTTAAAGTGATAGGACCATTTAAAAGCATTAGTGCCAATTCATCAGCTTGTCTAAATTGTGTGACTTTGAAAGATAGTTTAGGCTGCCTGTAATTTTGTATTCTTCAGTGTTTGAGAGTTGATTTTCCCCCTTTGTTCATACTATGTTATAGTATAGTCAGTTTAGACTGTTGGGGTTTTTTTTTTGCTTCTATAGACAGTGCATCCAGACTTGACTATGAATTTCAGGTTTCCAAGGTGATAGTGTAATCCAATAACACACAGCTTCTCTATAATACAGCAATCACGTCAGTACAATAAGGTCTAGTATGCTTTTTATTTTTAAAAGGAAGAACCTAATTAGTATAATAGAAACCATAGTGGAAATCACCTAAGCTCACCCCTGAATTAAAATGGCAGTGTTCACATATGATAACGGGGAGAGCTTCCTGCTCGGAAAATACTTAATTTTTCAGTTAGTAAAAATAAGGGGCCACCTTATGAAAACTTTCCTGGGTCTTCAGTTTAAATGTCCACTCTTGTTGTAGTCCTTCTGATCCCAAAACATCACACAAGGGGTCATTCTGACTTTGAGAGAGAGGATTCTGTCTTTGCAATGAGAATAGAATTCAGTCTTAGGGAAGAAGCAATTAAAACCCCAAAGGCTGTTATTGCTTTTGATGCTTAAAAAAAAAAAAAGGCAAAAACTCCACTGTACTTTAATATTTTCTGCCAATTAACTGTCACAGATGTGATACCATTAGGTTTGGAGTCTCTTTGGTTAACTTCAAAGTCATTAACACACACTGCGCGGCCCTCCCAATTGATTTTGGAAAAAGGAACCACGTTGGCAGATCTGTAATCAGTGTTTCCGAGGATTTTGTTTCTCATACAATCTAATCTTAATTTAAGGAACATTTGGTCTTTTTCTCTGGGTAACAGGCACCAGCCCTCCTAATGTTCAGAGTTGATGGTGTCAGGGTTGTCTTAATGCCAGGTGTACCTTTGGATACACTGCTCCAAAGCTGACTTTGGAGCTTGCAAAGTTCACTGCTATTTTTGGAGAGTATCAGGAATGTATTTAGCTGCAAATAACTGCAAACGCAACTAACAGCAGCTTAAGTAAATAAGGACTTATTATTTCTCACATAAAAATGTTTTTTGGTTGAGTGTCCAGGGCTGGTGCAGTATGGGAAAGGGTCATCAAGGCTACTTTGTCTTTGCTATACTATCCTTAATGTGAGACCACTGACCTTGGGCAAATCACGATGTAACTTTTCCAGGGTTCAATTTCCCCATCAGAAAAAAATGGCGGTCACCCTTCCTATAATTGCAGGGTAGGGGTAAGGCTTAAATGAAACCCTGTAGGAGAGAATGAGTAGCACAGGGCCTGGCACCCGCTAGATTTCTTGCATCACAGGAGCAGCCCAGCAGCACCAGTTTTCATGGGGGATGGGGGGAAGGTGTGAAGCGAGAAATAGGGGATCCTACCTTACTCTGTGTTCTTCAATCTCAGGGTTCCCAATTCCAGTGTACTTTCAGCTGGTGCTATTTGAAATAGCACATTGGAGAAAATAACTTCCCGAAAAGTCCAATATCGTACCCTTTAACAAATAGGACCTATTACTTGCTAAGTAAAATATATCCTTTGTAAAGCGATTGTTTATTTTATTCTGTGACCTCTTTACAGTAAATTTCAGTACCATTAAAGGCTTAAGACACGTGATTGATTATTTGAGTATGTGTGTCACTAGTCTTCCATCCCCTCACACATTTTATATGTACATTTTGAACAGCGTCTTTTGCATTTAGATGGAGGCGAGCGGTTTCAGAAGAAAGCAGACTTGCGGGCATCGGCTTCGTATAGCACTTCAGGAGCTCCCTTGAGCTGATCTGCCTGTGAATTCCTACCCTAAAATGGGCTTTCAGAATAGTGACTGCTAGATAAACTATAGAGTGCCTTTAGTCAATAAAAATGATTCATCAGCTGAATGAATTCACTATCACTGGTCAAACAGTCTCATCCAGTTCTGTTGCCTGGTTCTACAAAAAGCCTTTTCCTTTTTGTATTAAGGTTGTCTGTAACTTCAATAGAACCTTTGAATTATTATCTGATTTGTAAAAATTGGTTCATAAAAGGATACTGATTCTTTAAGTTAGGGGTGGTTGAAGTACTGTTTATGGGCCAGCAGTCTCCTTTGATGGACCCTGGAAACCTCGGTCAAGAAAACTCATCTTACATCTGTGCTACGATACTCTTAAAAAAACGAACAATCACAACTCTTAATGACTGACTCTGCATTGGACGGTGACGTTGGTGTGGAAATGCAGGGGAACCAACAGGTAAAACGGGGAAATCTGTTAAGCAGGGTCTTTTCTAGTTTTGCCAGTCATTGATATTCATTTCTTTCCCAGGGCGTTTTCCTGGGTAATGAGAAGATTCTAAAATCAAATAAGGCTTTTGAACAGTGAAGATGTTTGCCACTGTTCTGTTGAAGAATCCTACAGATTTATAGTGATCCTGAGAGGTGTCTCATATCCACTATATTAACTATCCTTTTAGAAGCTTATGAACATTGTAGCTTTTATTGATTCCAGGGAATTGTACCCAACAGTAAGCAATAAAAGTCCATAGTAACTTTCTTCCCATATAGGAGTGTGCAGATCAATATTTTGAATTTACTGTAATTTGCTGGTAATGGATGGAAGACCTGAAAAAATTGTGAAGCCTTGCAGGGCACAGCTGTGCGGTGTTGCCTTTTTATCTAAGCCCACCATAGGTCACAGGCTTTCCCAAGTAAAAAGAAACACAGTTAAGTGGCAGGGCTGATACGCGTATTTATCAAGAGCCTTCATAAGTCTCTTCTAAGGGAAAAAAGAGAATCACAAAACTTGTCCACGGTGACCTTAATTTTATAGTCCTGAAGGACCTCTAAATGTGCAGTCTTAAGGGCAATTAAAATTTTAAATATCCAGCATTTGTGTTTGATCTCCTTCTGCTAAAGGAATTTTTTCTGCTGATTAGTAACAGGGTATGTGATTTCACTGAAGCCTGATTTGCTTGGAATCTTCCAATTGCTTGACAGAACTGTGCCCACGTTCTGCATTCAGAGAGGACAAGGTAGGCGTCCTGAGCGCTTGCTCTTTGATTTTACCCGTTCCTCTCTTGATTAGAGCTCTTCACTTGTGCCCCAGGTGGCACATCTGATGCGAGTGTCACACTTCAGTAGTAATGGCTGACATCTAGGGTGCTGGTGTGTTCAGGAACTGTGCTGAGTGCGGGACGTGCGTTCTTAGTCGTCTTCTCAACACCTTATGGCATCAGTTGTAATATCCTCATTTTATCACTTAGAAGACTAAGTCTTAGAGAAGGTAAAGAGATTTTTCAAGGACATTTTCCAGCGTTGACTTACATTAGAATATAGGTGTATCTGACTCTAGATCCTATTCATTTCATCACTATGAAGTATACAATGGGCTTAAATAAGTAGTTTTGTTTAGCATGAAGTTTGGCTGCTCTAGTATACATTTTCTTGTTTTGCTTCCTTTGTTGCAAAGGACTGTGGCTCCTCTCATTTGATCAAAAGTGACACGCTTTTGCTTGAAAGAGACAGTATTTTGTTCTTTAAGAAGAAATTGAAGACATAAAATACCGTAGGACTGTGGGCTGGAAGCTCCTAATCTTGAGGAAATAAATGCACCTCATTTAGTATATAGTAAGCACTCAATAAACTGGAGATGTTATTAACATTAAATACTAGTTATTACTCAGCAAACCCTGCAGAGAAACATGGAGACTTAGGAGGCAGATTTCCCTTATATAATACTGAATTGGAAGGCATATATATATATATGTGTGTGTGTGTGTGTGTGTGTGTGTGTGTGTGTGTGTGTGTGTGTGTGTGTGTGTGTGTGTGTGTGTGTGTG
>NW_006784922.1:5090435-5094714 GCF_000442215.2 Lipotes vexillifer | reverse complement strand
TGTGTGTGTGTGTGTGTGTGTGTGTGTGTGTGTGTGTGTGTGTGTGTGTGTGTGTGTGTGTGTGTGTGTGTGTGAGATTCCCAAGCTTGATTTTTTTGATGTTAAGGGTGTAGTTAGGGAGCATCAAAACCCCTAGTAATTGGCAGGAAAAGGAAGCTTGTTTCATTTGCTCATTGACGTGGGGTTAACTGATGATTTGACTTGTTATGCTTTTTCCACTTAAAAAGGTCTGTGTTAAAGGTAATGTGTTTGCAAGGCTTTGCTTCAAATAAAACCAGAGTCTATAAAAATAATTTAAGTGTGAAATTTGCTTAGAAAGAGCGGCAAAGCTGTGTTGTAACATTCCTCTCTAAGAGTAATTGCCAGTGTGTTATCAGCTATGAATGCAACTTGATAGCCTACATGAGGGGAGTCTGTGGTACAGATACACCAAATCTTACTTGGTGATGAAAAATAATTAAACTGCTCTGCACTCAAGCTGCTGCAGATTCAAAGACAAGGTAAGCCATTTACCAGCTCTGTGACCTTGTGTTGCTACTTAACTGGTCTGTGCCTCAGTTCTGTCAAACGGAAATAATAGTGAAAATTAAGATAATGTACATCACCATGCAGTAAACATTAGGGACTGTTACTAGATGGGTGAAGGCAGATGGGCTTAGTAAAGAAAAACAATTCCCACCAATTGTGTAAAAATTTTAAAGTGGAGGAGGGGTTTGTGATGAATGATATTTGACTTGAATGCACGAAAGACCTGCGATGCCCACCTTTGCTCTTATCTTACTTTGCAAATCTATCCCACATTCCCTGCCACTCTCTGGTCTAAATTAAATGGTTTTGCCATCCCCTTATCCACACTCAGATTTCCATTATTTAACTTTTGGATGGCCCTCTTCCGTAATCTCTGGATGGAGCCCTGCCCTTAGCTCCTAATGTTCTAAACCTTCCCAGGAGTTAAGCATTTCTTTTCAACTCCTGTAGATCCTATACACACGCTTCTCTCTTGAATTTACCCCTCCCCTCTTTCCCCACTTCCTCTTTCTTAGTCCTGGCACTGGGCTATGCTTCCTGGACAATTGAATAAGCCTCTGAGTTAATTTCCCATGTGTCTTCCATAAGCCATTTGACACCCTGATACCAGAGTGATCCTTTTTGACGTGTAAGTTTGACCATCTTATTCTCCTACTTAAAATGTTCCGTGAGCTCCCCATTGCCTATAGGATAAAGACAGACTCTTCCAAAACCCTTCTGTGATTTGCCTTGTTGTGATTTGCCTCTGTTCTCATGTCCTGTTGGTTTTTTCTTTCTACCCTCAGTTCCGGCCATTCCAAGTTTACTAAGAGCTGTGTACTGTTTCACTCCGCCGTACTTTGCATCATCCGTTCCCTCTTCTGGAATGCCCCTTTCCTCACCCACTCCTGAGGCTGCCTAGCCAACTCCCAGAGGCCGTGGAAGAAAGACCAGGCTTAAGTATCGCATCACTTGGGAATATTTGAATTGTAAGGAACAGAAACCACAGGTTAAACTGGTTTAAACAATAAAGGGACTCGATTGACTCACGTAACTGAGAAATCCAGGTATAAGCAAAACTAGATCCATTGTTTCAAAGACATCACCCAAGACCCAGTTGCTACCTGTCTTTCATTTCTGTCCCCTTCTACCCTGCAGCTGTCATTAGCTTCTTGGGGTTAATGATCCTCCTTTCCTGTTAACTCTCTTGGAAAAAGGAAGGCATTCTTTCCCAGGAGCCTGGAGCAAACATTATTTTGCATCTTGTTTTCCCAGATTGAATCAGATGCCATCTTTGAACCAATTACTTTGGCTCAGACAATGAACTTTGTCATTAGTTTAACCTAACCTGAGCTAAGCCTGGAGGTTGAGAAGAGCTCAGTTCCACCAGATTTTGTTATCGTGAATAATGGGGAATATCACTGGGCCAGAAACAATCCTGACTCTCCTTAAAGAAAAGTGATCACCCCCTCCCTTGGTACTATTGAAAAAACCGCTATTCCAGGCCATTCCACACTATATTCTAAAGCAAGCCAAGTCCTTTATCCCCAGTGCCTGGCATAGCACTTGCCTCAGCAGCCTTTACTAAAAAGTGTGCAATTGGATAAAAGAACCCCATTTTGCTTGCTTTAATCCCCACGTGTGCCCCTTGTTTTCACCTTTGGCAGAAGATTTTGTCTTCTCTGTTTCTGAAATTACGGAACTCCAAGTAAATTGCTTCAGTTTTCCTTTGTCCTTCTTTAAAAGGTACCTGTTTTTACTTGTACTTTTCTCCCTCTTTAGAGGAAAAGCTGCCCTCCTTTTTATTTTTTCTTAAATTAAAGCCAACCCTCTGTGCTCATGTCCTCATTCAGACTCCCCTCCCTGTCGTTCACACCACCACTCTGGCCTGCTCTCCAGCACTTTCGCATTGGAGTGTAGGGGGAAAATTGGGGCTGGGTGTCGTAGGTTCGCATTTTGCTTCCACCGTCTCCTGGCTTCGTGATCCTGGGCAATTGCTCATCTCTGGGCTTTCCATGGGAAGGCTGGCGTGTCCTGCCAAACAGCCAGGTGAGTTTGTTAAGAAATTCATAGACTCCATTTCGGATAGGATTTTATAAAACTCAAAGAGCCAGACACCCATATTGTGACTGAGAAACTCTGTGCATGGAAAGGGCCTGTGAGGCGAATGCCTAGTCTTGGGGACGATGGCCGTGGATTTGAATTCACGGCAGAAAAAGCCAACCCAGAAAGAAAGGAAGGCAGTAACTACTTCTGTTGTTTCAGAGAAAGTGAGTATGCGGTTGTGATAGAGTAAAATTTACATGAAAACGCAGCAAGGATTTTGTGTGTGTACCTTTCACGGTTTATTTTGTTGAACTTTACTACCACAGGTAAATATGTTAAAGTGCACTGTGGTTATAGACACAGGAACAGAATGAAATAAAACCTGCAAGAAAGGAGAGGTCCTTTAGGGTTCTCCACCCATCTCACATTCCCACTGAGTGGTGTTTTACAGGATGAACAGTTTGAATGTCCAAGCATCTCTGTAGAGGTCTACCTACCGCTTCTCCAGCTTCATTCTACAGATTTTTATGCACAGAGCTATGTACTGTATGGGCAACTTACTGGATTTTTCAAGAGGTTTGAACATAAGCCCCTTTTTGTGTGCAGCTATGTTTCAGAACCAAGCCTGGTTCTGTAAGATCTGGCTCTGTGGTGTGAACTTTTCTGTCCTCTGCTTCTGCCTTCACAAGTAACTCAGCAATGGAGGCCAGAAACATGAGGCCAAAAACATCCCTTTAAAAGAGCCAATCCCTTGCTGAGCCTATACCCCTAGCTAAATTTACACCCCATCAGGTAGGGAGAGTTCCATTTGGGGTACCCTTCCTTGCCCTACAGTGCTTCCCACTTGGAAAGGAAATAACAAAAAACCCTAAAACTTTACTACTCTGATGACAGCTAGAAAAGTAGTATTCCATAAAGAAAAAAATCCAAAGGCAAACTAATAGGCCTTAAGGGAACTTAAAAGTACCAGCCGCCATGAAACAACGTATACACACAACTTCCTCTCCATCTCCAGGGTGGTGTTCAGACATCAGTATTTGTAAAAGCTCCCTGGGTGACACTGATGTGTAGCCGGACTGCCTTCAGAACCACTGCTTGAGCTGAATTATCTCATCCCCTTTTATTTTCTCTACCCTGTTAACATTTATTCATTCAAATTATACTGCATAATCCTGCACCTGGTGATATCTCTTTTGCTGTGTGTGTTTCCCCAAGTAGCTTTTAAATCTGTCTTATTTTATTTCCTCCTTACGTGTCCCTAACAGTGCCTGATACACTGCTTCCCGCATCTCGGCTCTTTGAACTCTCTCCCTAAATTAATGGTTTGTCTGTCACTGCAGAGTAGTTGTAGTCACCCTTGATGGTAGGGTGAGGACACCAAGGACTAATTAAGGGACAGTGATCACGGGGAAATACATGAACGTTACATCAAATCGTTTTCTGGAAAATAGTGAGGGGTACGTGCTGGCCATCACTGTTCTACTTGTTTGCAGGATGTTGTTTTCGTTTTGTTTTTGCAGGTGGGGGAGGAAGGGCTGGTTACTGAATTCCAAATCCTCTCCCCTTTCTTTGGAGGACCTCCCAGAGTATGGGAGGCATGGTGGCCTGGCCCCATCTCCCACTGTGCTTGTGAAGGGAGCCAGTGTTCCTTGTTCCTACTCCCTGGGCAGCTAGGGCAGAAACTCAGGCGTGATCACGCTGGCTGACACCCCCCCACCCCCCCACC
>NW_006784922.1:5069484-5090280 GCF_000442215.2 Lipotes vexillifer | reverse complement strand
CCCCGGCAGTAATGGGACACTCACGGGGAGTGGGGACCTGCCAGAGTGCTGAGGGGAAGGTGCTGGGACAGTGGAGAGGTCCTTCCTGGAGGCTCAACTCCAGTTGAGCCTTAAGCAGCAGAGGTGTCCTAACGGGCCGTTCCCCAGATGTGGTCCTGTTCTCTGGGGGTTAATTTCCTAGTTCCCGCGCATTTTCTGACCTTGTCTGTACAACAGTCCCGTCACCTGTGTGAGAGCTGGTGTCTACCCAGTAGTATTTTTACTTGCTAGCCTCATTCAGTTTGTGTTGTTTGAAGAACCCAGGGTCTGCATAGTTCAGCACATCATTTAACAGGGTGCAGTGTGTAGCAGAATTCTCCCCACTTGTAGATTTTAAGTGGTCCTGTATATATACATATAGGTATATGTGCCACTTCTTTTTCTGTTCTCTCTTCTCCTGTCACTTCCAGCACACGGTTTTATGTACCATCTTATACAGTAATGTCTTCAAAGTCTATTTTCAGCCCCGACCTCTCTCCTGAACCCAGGTTCGTTTGTCCAACCGCCTGCTTGGAAATTTTTCTTTGGATTTCTTACAGACATCTTGGATGTGATGTATCCAGATAGAACCGTTCTTCCCTCAAACTCCCCCTGCACAGGCCAAGAACTTTTACTCTTTCTGGCTTTCTCTTCCATCTTCCACATCCAGTTCTTTTGTATATTCTGTAAAAACATATCTCAAACCTGACTGCTTCCCACCATCTTCACTGATGGTCCTAGTCACAAGCTTCTCTCACTTAGATTATTTCTATAAACTTCTAAAATACTGGGTTAAATATGGCCTTAAAATAAGCTTAGAATATTTCAATATTTATTCGTACATTCCATGCCCTAGCCTACACACACACACACACACACACACACACACACACACACACACACACACGTCTTTCTTTCTCCTTAGCTCTCTCTTTCTTTTTAGAGAACTTTAAAAAAAAATTGAAATCATTTTAGATTTATAGAAAAGTTGAAGACAGTTGAATCTCTGCATACCCTTCCACCAATTTCCCCTAATGTTAACATCTTATGTAACCTTAATACATTTGTCAAAATTATGAAATTGACATTAGTACATTTACTATTACCTAGACACTTTATTTGGATATCACCAGGTTTTCCACTACTGTCCTTTTTATGGTTCAGAATCCAATCTATGATCCTACATTGCATTTCGTCATCGTTCTCCAGAGTCTTCTCTGACCTGTGACAGCTTCTCAGCTGTTCCTTGGTTTTCACAACCCTGACAGTTTTAAAGATGTTCTGTAGAATGACCCTCAGTTTGGTTTTCCTCGGTACTTTTTCCAGGATGAGACTGGAGTTAAGGATTTTTAGGGAGAATGCCACAGAGGTGAAGTCTCTTCTCATGACATCGTATCAGGGGCACATGGTATCTATGATTATTGTTGGTATCATTAACGTTGGTTGGTTCAGACGGTGTCTGCCAGGTTTCTCCACTGAAAAGTTGCTACTTTTCCTTTTCCCTCCTCTTTGGAAGGGAGTCACTAAGTCCAGCCCACTCTCCAGAGGAAGAGAATTAAGCCCCACCTCTTGAAGGAGGGGATATTTTATTTGTAATATAATATTTGTAATATGATATAAAATCTCCTTTCTCTTTTAAATCATAAAGTGGCCTATCAGTTAAAAAGAATAGTTCAGGGCTTCCCAGGTGGCGCAGTGGTTGAGAGTCCGCCTGCCGATGCAGGGGGGACGGGTTCGTGCCCCGGTCCGGGAGGATCCCACGTGCCGCGGAGCGGCTGGGCCCGTGAGCCAAAAAAAAAAAAAAAAAAAAAAGAATAGTTCAAAGATTTCTTAAATACATGTGGCATGTGTTGCCATGTTGTTTTATTTGTGTATGTATAACTATTAAATACAGATTAAATAGTATATATTTTTTTAATTGCCATTGTGGAAATTGCTTGTACATATTAAACGTTGCAGCAATTTCTCAATTGCCTTTATGAACGAGACAAGACAAGTTATCTTCTTTTGAGGCCAAGGCTGGCCGAGGAAAGGGGCAGGATCATTTGTTATGCTTTCTTTTCTTCCCAGACTCACAGAAATTCTCTTTCAGTACTTGAGGAATCTGTGTGTTCTCAGTCTTATCAAGAGATCACAAGAAGGTGAACAGAGTTCTTAGATTAACTTTGTCTTTATTTTCAAATGCACGTATTTACTAGTCAACATTTTTAGAAAGGGGGGCAAAGGAGATCATACTATCAAGCAAGTAATGATACACAGCAATTCTAAAAAATATTAGATGTCACTGAAAAAATCAATATCAATGAAAATAATTTTAAAATTTTAATATTCTTAAATACACTCATGCATTTCTTTAAACTGTGATGATTAATAATCACATATTTTTTAGTTCAGATGGATGCTTCTTGCCCTTTTTTCTCTCTCTGCCCCCTTCCCTTCTCTATTCTTAATCTGATGCTAATTTTTTACACATGTTCCAAATATACTAAGCACAAGCTTTGGTTTATGACCGGAACCAATACCACATGTCTTATCTAATTATGTAAGTATGGTTTAGTGACATTAAGAGAATAAGGACACACACGCACAGTACCACTAGGATTGGGGCAGTAAGTGCCTTGATATTGCTCATTTGCGTCCAGCCCGTGCAGTTTGATCAGTGGATGGTCCCTCCGCACGCAGCAGGACAGCAGCCCCTCCTGGGTCTGTCTGCAATCGCTTAGCCCTCTTGGTGTTTGCAGGCTTTTGCAGCCACTGTTCACAAGGTCTTGGCCACAGCACATTCATTGCTCTCACTTTATTACCATCGCATCTGATTCCAATTTGCTAGCAAATTGAGTTTCCAGTTCCAAGCCTGACATTCAAGCCGTCAGGTGGATTAGCTCCTCAGCCTGGTTAGCACAGACCCTGCAGGTCATTGACAGTGGTCTATTAAATGTCCTGGAACCTCGGCCGCCATCCTGGGGAGCAGCAGTGCGGGGTTACCCACTGTGACCTTTCTTCTTGTTTAGAACTCATAATTCTAGACCTGTTGGAAGGGCTTTCTGATTAAAAACAGAGTCGGTTTTCATCCCTTATCTTGCCGTTTCAGCAGTTTCTTCTCATAGCAAAGCAGCCAGTTTACAGTCGGGTCATTTGGTGGAATATGATTGATTGAACTATTTGGGGATCATTTATTTGGCCCTTCTCCTCTCATATCTTCTGAGCGATCTGTTTGCGTACAGAACTGAAACAACATCTGACTTATTTTTTTCTGTTTTTAATGATAGCACCTCAGGTACGCCTCCTTTTCTTTTAATACTGCTGTCAGATGAATTTACAAACAGCAGTATTTACTTATTTAATTGAGCTCTAGGCCTTTTGCTATGTAGTGGGTCTCAGTAATTTCTTTTTTTTTTTTATTGAAGTTTATTTGATTTATAATGGTGTGTTAGTTTTAGGTGTACAGCACAGTGATTCAGTTATATATATGTATTCCTTTTCAGATCAGTAATTTCTTTTTAAAAGAAACCCTCTGGTGAATGATTACTTCTAGGCAGTTCTCCTTTTTTCTTTTTTTAACCTGAATACAAACAGATTTCTCAGTGCTTGTCATAACGTAAGACACCCATAGAGACAATTACTCATTGGTGTTCTATTTACATTTCAGTTCCCAAGGAAAACTGTCTTGGTCAAAGACTTTACTCTTCTCATTAGAGGCTTTAGTAAATAAAGGTATATTTATGTTTCAGAATCAGGGAGCCAACTTCAGCAAACGCTATAATTTCTTGGGGCTAATGAAGGATTAAAGAAAAACTCGAAACAAAACAAAACAAAAGCATTTCACCACTGAACCCTGCAGTCCGTGAAAAGAAAATGGTTAGCTATTGGGAGAAGGAAGAAAATACTCTGCCCCTAGAATTGTTTTTTTTTTTTTTTCTTGCAATTAAACAGTGATCTGATTATTATAACTCTGTATCAAAATATATTTTCCAGTTAATAAGTGAGTAAAGTAATAACTTTTGATAAGTTCTGTTTAAGGCAGGATCCTCCTCTGGGCTGCTGCTCTTAAGTCCATTTTTTGTAAGCTGTGATGGAGCAAATTGCATGGTTTAGAAGATGTGAGGCCACAGGCCATGACAAACATTTAAGGATCCAATAAAAATAGGGAACAGGAAAGGTGAGTTTGAAGCTGAAGGGGAAGCACCTTTCAAAAAATGATGCTTGAGCTCCTGGCAGGCAAAAAAATAAATGATAATTATGGGAAGGAAAGCCCAAATTTAGTCAAGGCTTTCAAATTTTGAGTTAAAATAGCCAGGTGACTCATTACTTCCTATTCTTTAATTATTGTCATCAAGTAATCATTCTCGAGTGCCCAGGCTTCTGAAAGCTCCATTAGTGGGTGGAGGTATTTCTGTATCCCTTTTTGTTTGTTTGTTTGCTGGGTTATTTTGTTTTATTTTCCCATAGACTCTCTCTAGAAAGGTAGATAATGATCTTAATTTGAGATAAGTGTGAGAGCATCCTTTGAAACTATAAAGCACTATATTAATTGTTGTTGCTGTCTGGTTACCTTTTTAGAAGTTCGTTATCCTACTTTTAAATATCCTTAATCATAAGTCACATTTGTTTTAAGAAATAATACCAGAAGGAAAACTTTTGCTCTATTTCTTTTTTAAATTATAATCTTTGGTAGACATAATGTTTTGCATGAGTTTATTTCTGTTGGAGGCAAATAGTCTGATTTCACTACCCTTTTCATTTCACCTTTCACTTAGTTATAATTCTGCAAAATTTCTCCTCCTCCTTCTGTTTCCTTTTTGGATAAGTTCTTTGGTTGCTCAGATTTCCCTTACCCTCAATTATAGGGTCACGTAGCTCAACTCAGTATTTGACTGTCATTGCTTTGGGAGGATTGATGTCTTTTCTGCTCTGGAATTTAGGTAAACAGGGTTTGTACCGTTAAATACAGTGTATAAAGGGAACAGTGTCAGAAGGGATCCGGCATAAAATAATTACACTAAAATCTTTTCAGTATAGAAAATGCCAAATCAAGCATAGTAAGGATGATACATTTTATGTTACCTGTTCGGTGTCCTAGTAGTCTAAGGCTAATGTAGCATCTCATATACATGTTTCGTTTTTTCTTTTGCAGAAGGAGCTGAGTCTCCCCAGAAGAGGAAGTCTGTAAGTAGAATAATTTCTTTATTGATTCATTTGTATTCTGGGATACGGTTTGTAATGTCATTATTCTCTGACTTGTTAGATTTTCAATGGCAATCAGAAGATTAATGATAATCAACTGAATTAAGAAAACACAAAGCTTTGCATTTATTTAGAAATGTCAAATGTTAATGATTTCAAGATAAGTTGAAGAAAGTTTCCAGGGTTCCTTATGGGCATTGTAAGCCATTGTAAGCCATGCATATTTATTCCTGGGATAATCTTTTTTTTTTTTTAATTTTACTTTATTTAGTTATTTATTTTTATACAGCAGGTTATTCCTGGGAGAATCTTAAATTTAAAAATTCTATTATGTAATCAAGCAGAAACATTATTTGGTCTGCAGATAGTTTAAAATGATCTGACTAAAGAATTAGTGCTTATCTACATGATCTGGAATTCTATGATCTTTATACTCTGAATTTTACACAGAGTAAATGATATACTTTTGCCTTTGAATTGATGAAGACTTTGCATCAGCTAAACTTTCTATTAGATCTAGACCTTACTGCACTGATTCGTGTAATGCTCTTATATTAAAATAGCAAATTTGTGAACATTGACTTGATTTCTTTATAGTATGTTTCCACCTTTTATTTTTAAGGCTGATAATATATTTGCATAAATCATAGTTTTCTGCATCAGCAAATTGCAGAATGAAGTTAATTGCCTTTAATATTCTACTAAGGTAGATTTACTATCAACTAGTACTGTGTAAGGGCTGGTCTAGAAATATTTGGATTTGGTATCTGATTTATGCTGAACTTAGTGGATGGGGCAATGTCCTTTTTAAAAAAATAAGTCTAATATTTAAGATAAATTCATGCAAATCTCAACTTGGAGGATTAGAAACGTATGTGGTGACTGTTGTAAGAATTCATTCTTTTGACTCAATTTTGGGAAATTTCAGTCTTTGCGCCTAGGAACCAAAACTTTGTGAACCATGCATATTTTATTGCTCTCCATTTTGGTCTGTACTTTTTTAGTTGTCAGGAGAACACTGGATCATTATTCTTGGAGAATGTGCCTAAATAAATTTTCACTCGCTCCCAGCTTACATCTCTGGACACTACAGGTTAATGGCCTAATAGTTTAGCATAGGAAATGTCCTTAGAATCAAAAACTTCCATTCTCCTGCATTATGATTAGGACTCTTTTGCCTAGACTTTAAAAGTTTAAACTTTTTGATATTTCCCAACATGATGAGAAATCAGAAACAAGAAACACAGAAATATCTACATAAAATATCTTTGTAGACAGAAATCTCTTTTCCTTCATAATTTTGTATGCTTAAAGCATCTTAGGCTTGTTTTGTACACGTTATTTAAAAACTTTAGAGCTTCCTTTTAGCCTTTATAATAAATGGTGCTTTTTTTTTTCCTGTTTAAGTTAGTATGTTTCCTGCAAATTATTATTACAATAGTGTTAGTTAGCAAAGTAGATTCCTTATACCTAATGAAGGGCCATATCTCCTTTTGCACTTGTGTAAGTCTCAATTCTGTTCATGTTAGCTGATAGCCATGAGTTGATGGGGGAACTACACGATAAGGAAAATATTTAAATTTCTCTGTTGGAGAGCATGGACTCTTTAATAAAGAAAAAAACAAACAAAAAAAACTGATGGCATCAGTTTGTTTGGAGTACATGCTTTGAATACTTAGTAAGATAGAATTATATTTAAGCCAATTAAAATCCCCTCCTAATAAAAACCAGTTGCTCTATCAATCAGATGATGGGACTAAAAGTCATATATATATGTCAACATAAATCTACCTTTTTAAGTGAATTTTGGAAAACTGAATAATTGCAAGTAAAGCACGCAAGAAATAAACATGCTATTTTTAAATTTTCTATTAAATACAAATATTCCCCGAAGAATTAATGACTTATGACATAGATGTTCTGGGATGTAATGCCACTCTGAGTTTTCAGTGACCACCACACAGGATGCCAGTCATTACTCTCCTCATGCAAGGTTCTTTTACGACTTTGAGAAAAAGAAAATACTTATAAGATAAATGCTCAAGTGATTTTAATACAAATCTGATAAAGAAGAGCACAGGTGTGTTTTTATTAGGTACGGGTGCTAGCCCGCATCATGGTACCTGATCATTAAACGTGTTAACACTTCCTCTGTTTATTTACTGCATAAATGCTTTCAAGTCTTTTATTACCTTCTCCCAGAAAGATTGAGGATTTGATCCTGCTCTTCTGTTGAGTTGTCTTTCCATGTCCACAGCAAGCAACTGTGCAATGTGATGTATTCCTCATTGTCTACGGTACCCGGCAATGCGACTGAACTTGTCAGAGGGGGTGTACCTTCAGAAAAGCTGTGCTCTTGGAAGAAGGCACCTGATTTTGTTACATCTGCCACTTTTAATGTGTATGCCTTGAAGGATAATAGTTTTAAAATGCACTTTCATCATTCAGACACATAGATTTATCAGATTTTTTAAAAATTTTAGTATTGTCTTTAAAAGATTTTAAGTAAGCTTATAGACAATGTTTGTCTGGAATCATGTGATAAAAACATATTTGTTGTATAAAGCATGTATATATTATATAACAGTTAAAGCTTTTACAAATAAAAGAACACAGAAAATAGGCTTTTCTTTTTATTACTAATTGAAAAGGATAAAAAAGCAACCTATATTCTTTCTAGAAAAAAAGGAATCCAGATCCCCACTAATTTGTAATCTACGATCATTTTTCTCAAGGACTAACTTGAAGTCTGTGTTTCACAGGTGTTTTGAAAGGTTGCAAAGACAATGATGTGACTTTTCCTTTTTTAATGGTGCAAAGGTCAGCCGACAAGAGAGATCAAGGGAACTTCTTTCTAGACCTGATGTTACTAAAAAACCAAGTGACCTCCCGATCAGTTTTCCAGAGGCTCTTCCAGCCCTTTACCAACCTCAAGGTCCCAAATCCCGTTTCTGCTCTAGCTCCCTGTATGGGTGGATTTTAGCTAGCTGTCTTCTCCTTACAAAGAGTAGCCATTTTCCCAGATTCTTCTAGCATGTTCTTGTCTTTCTCCTTGGAACAAAAGTTGCCATAGTCTCTGCTCCCTTTCCTCTCAGCTACCTGTCAAAATCTGTATATCCTTTGAATAAATCATGATACAGTCATACAGTGAAATACTGTACGGCGGGTAGGATGATTGAACTAAAGAAGATGCGTCAACAAGTATAATTATAAAAAGCAAACAATGCTGAGCAAAAGCTAAAAGCAAATTCCAGATACAAGATAACATTGATGTTGTAAAATTTCTAACAGCGAATCTAAACTGTCCATATTTATTAAAAAATTCCTAGTGTTGTGGGTCCCTTAACTAGTCTTTTGAACTTGGGTCCTAAAATGACATTTCAAAGTGGCAAAGCTCTCTGGGTGGTGTTTGTTTTCAGACAGGGAAAGTGGAAAAAGGGTAAAAGCCCAAGGTGTGAGCTAATGGATGGTTCAGAGCAAAACCAAGGTCCCCTTTAATTTTAAAGGACCCCCTCATGTTTTGTTAATTGCTCAAATAAACAGCTCTCTAGTACAGAGGGAGCTTCTTTTCTTCTCAGAATTCCCTGGAGAGAGGGGCAGGAAATTGGCTGGGCCAGCTACCTTGCCTCCTCCAATGCTGATTTTTAATGATCTTTAAGACCCCCCCCAAGCCCCCTGCACAGAGAAAGAAACTGCACTGTCTCTTCTTAGCAATTAAATTCTCCTTGCTACCCAAAATTAAAATAGCCTTTCTTCTACGTCTTTTAATTGTGAGCATGAGTGCATTGTTTCATGGAGCCCTGTAGTTCAGGGATCCTTAGGACTATCTGCAGTTATCACTTTATTTTAGTAGAACAGTGACTGACACTTGGTCAGTTAGTTTCTTGGCTTTACGTTGTTTGGCCACACACATCTAGCAGCAGAAACCCAAAGCAGAAAGCAGCTCCTCCTGTGCACAGAAGGCCTGGAGAAGTATGTTTCTGCATGCTGAGGAGTTTCTGGGAGTATTGAAAGTATTAAAAGTAATTTAGGGGGCTTCCCTGGTGGTGCAGTGGTTGAGAGTCCGCCATGCCGATGCAGGGGACACGGGTTCGTGCCCCGGTCCGGGAAGATCCCACGTGCCGCGGAGCGGCTGGGCCCGTGAGCCGTGGCTCCTGGGCCTGTGCGTCTGGAGCCTGTGCTCCGCAACGGGAGAGGCCACAACAGTGAGAGACCCGCGTACCGCAAAAAAAAAAAAAAAAAAAGTAATTTAGGGGTCTTCTCGGTTTAATTTCAGTTTCTCAACCTAGCAGCAATACTAGTGTTTAGCAACTATTTGTCTCCATAGAGTTTTGTCCCTTCTCCATTCCCTTTTTCCTTTTATCATTTTTCTGAGATGGTTGGGGTCCAGTAGGGCTGGCCACAGACTAAGTAGGGTGAGGTGCTGCTGGCGTACAGTGGTTTCAGGTCTGCTAGGAGGTCCATATTCCTCTCCACAAAGAAAACAGGCATCTTAAAACACACTTACCACAGTGCCAGACATCCATTCAGTTGGATCTGAAAGAACTGAAATTCATTCAGTTGGATATTAAAGGTCTTTTCTCCTCGGGGTCTCATTGAAATGTATATACCTTTGGGCACGGTGTCCCTGAGCTGCATTTAGCACAGCAGAACACGAGTCATTAATGGGATGCTTCTGGTGGTCTGGCGACAGACAAGGAGAGCTGTTGTCAAGAACCATTTTGCCACATGGATAAGTTAACAAGTATATGAAAAAGGTGATAAACTTGTCTCACGTCTTTCCCATATTGTCTCTCTTGGGCAGGAGCAGGAAAGGGTGTTTGGGTGGGATGGAAGAATGGAGTGAGCCACAGAGGGAGAGAGTGTTGTCACAGTGCTTAGGATGACAGAGGCAGAGGACCCCGAGGGTTACTGGAAGCTTCTGGGTGGAGCGGGGCCTGCTGGACTCAGAAGACAGTTTGTCTCACTGTAATTAGATTGAACTGGGTGCACTGGATTAGGATATTTCTTAGGTTGAAATTCCTCATTTTGAGACAAGATAGGAAGTGACCTTCTGTGTAATTGGAGAGGCTCATGTGGATGTCATTGGCATCTGTAGGTGTGTGTATTTTTCAAAAAGAAGATGTATGTTCAGGCCAGTTGTATTTCAGCCAGAACATGCTGCCTTGATGGGCTGTTTAGAAAAGCAATTTGAGTAAAATGAGGTTATTTCTAGAATGCAAGGAGAGGGAATCACCTTGGTTTTACAACGGAGTCAAATTCGATTTACGAGATTTTCAGTAAGGTGCAGGTAACATTTTCTGAAAGAGAGGGAAAGGGCTTAATTCAAGCAAAATAAAGGGCATGTAAACTGTATTTGGATAAGTTTTAAAATAAATTTAGTTTTCTTCTTAGTACATTCTTCCCTCCTACCCCTACAAATATTGAAACAACAAGAATTCAAAATGCCTGTCGTGGAAGCCAAATGGAAGTCCAGTGTCATTTTGAATGTTAGAAACCCAGAAACAAAATGAAGAAAAAATTGAGTGTTGCATCTGAATTAGCATTTAAAGTGGCACGTTTATATAAAAACAGAATGGTGTAATATATCCTGAGAGTAAAGAGAGGATTTCAGACTGTGAAAGAATGTCAATTGCATTTATATATTCATCGAATAGCCAGTTTGGTATTTGGTATGTATTTGCAGCATCCTGTATCACGCCTGCATTCATCTTCTGTGAGGGGGCTGGGGAAGGAGACCTGGGAGATAGAAACAATGTAGGGTTGCTCTTCTCACCTTTGAAAATTATTAGGAAGACCTTAGTTTTGCTCCGTGGGAGGGAGAGTCAGGTCACCTAGGGAGGTTTATCACAATACGTGTGTGTGTGTGTGTGTGTGTGTGTGCGTGTGCGCGCGTGCGTGCGTGTGTGCATGCATTTCCAAACACACTTGGGAGTACAAATCAGAATCTGCACGTATGTGCGTTGGGGGCAGAGGCAGGGGGAGCACCGAGGCTTGTGGACTTTCAGCCCATTCTCAGGGTGAATCTAAAATGCCACCCCTAGATGAGAACTGCTGTTCTTAGGAGAGCTTCAGGGTGTGTGTAATGGCAAAGTGGGCTTCTGGATGTCCAAAGGCATGAGGGTAAATTCTCTATTTCATATTTCTTAGACTGACTTTTTAGCAAGCTTGAGTCAGACAGGAATTTGGAGACTTTTTCAGTGAGCATCTTTTCAGCAAGTCTTGTGGGGGGTGGCCCACTGCAGCAGGTGGGTGCCTGCACTTTCTCACTAAAAGCCACCTTCTCAGGTCTGTTATTCAGTAGGCATTTCAGAGCCACACTGCCTGTGTTCAATCCTACCTCTGCTAAACCAGCCTGTGACCTTCAGAAGGTTATTTAACCTCTATGTGTCTCTGTTTCCTCATCCATAAAAGTATGTATGCAGGGCTTCCCTGGTGGCACAGTGGTTGAGAGTCCGCCTGCCGATGCAGGGGACACGGGTTCATGCCCCGGTCCAGGAAGATCCCACATGCTGCAGAGCGGCTGGGCCCGTGAGCCATGGCCGCTGGGCCTGTGCGTCCGGAGCCTGTGCTCCGCAACGGGAGAGGCCACAACAGTGAGAGGCCTGCGTACTGGAAAAAAAAAAAAAAAAAGTATGCATGCTATTCTATCCTGGAATGTTTTGAGGATTAAATTAGTTAATATCTGTAAAATGTTTATAACCGTGCCTGGCATGCAGCAAGCTCTATGTAAGTATTTTATTAAATAAAACACAATGGGAATTAAGGCCCCCCTCCTACTTATTTTTGTCCGATAGTGTTAGTCAAAAGACTGCCAGTAGGCTGAGGAAGCTCCCTTAAAGCCACATTATTTGAGTAGCATTTTCTGGGGTGGGGGGACAACTTTGTTTACCAGCCCTTCCATCAGGGGAGAGGTGTCACATAGGGTGGCTGACCCCCGTATCCTTAGGTAGATCTTTCCTGTGTCCCTCCACAGTCAACACTGGTATCAGGAAGTTTCTAGGTGTGTGAGGGAGACAGACCCCACACATGTTCTATATCATGAAGCTGAGAGGGAACTCCCTGTGCTCAGTGGCCCCTCTTCTAGAATAATCCATCACTAGAAACCTGCCCATCCTTCTCAACATAGTATATAGGTTACTTCTCGAAACTGTGTTTTGAGACAGACAGGTATTGAGGAAAATGAAGGGGGATATTATAGATGTTCACTTAGAAAAGTTTAATCCTGGGATTTCAGAGCTGGAAGAAACCTTAACAGAAAACTAATTTTAAATACCTTTGTTTGGTAAGTGAAGAACCAACAACTCGGAGGACTTGAGATTTGCTTGTGCTCAGACTGTTTCTTCACTGTGAACTGTGGGTCCCACCCACCAGCGACTGGAAAGCAAACTTTCCTTCTTCAGGGCAATACATTTGAGTTAGAAAAAGATAATGAGCAAAGGGTGCGGTAGCGTTTTGTTCTATAAAGACATGAATTACAGCATCGACATCCACAGTATGGGTCATGTAAAGGGTAGACCTCACCGGGTACGCTTGACTTCACCCTGCTCGTCATGGTTTCTTTGAACATTTTGCAAAACATGGCCTCAAACTCTTCTTAAGAGTTTACACTTAAAACCGCAACCAGAGGGAAAACCTTTGTCACGTACCAGCACCACCAGGATACTGAGTTTACTCAGACTAGTAGTGAGACTAGTGACGGCTGCACGGGTGGGTATGGCAGTCCCCACTGTGGTAACTGGCAGTCCCCAAATGAGTCCATCGCCCAGTGAGACATGTGAGCAGGGCAGCTGAATTCTGTATTGTTCTCCTGACCCCGTTGTATAGTAAGTCGGGCTCTCTGAGGGGAACCGTCAAGGTGGGTGGTGGCTAGAAGATTTTGCTTATGTCTTGGTGTTCCTCCTTAGAATCTCTACTTTTTCCCCTGCCATTCTGACTTCTGAGAATTAGAATCCCCGCTCTTTGACTCTTTGTGGCAGCTGTCAAACGTAAGTGACTGGGGGAAAAATATCCTAGGGTTTCCTTCTCTGTTTTTCGGCAGTAGAGGCCTCAACGTCTAAGAATTCTGGCAGGTCGTTTCTTTCATCTGAATACACATGCCTTGTCTTTGAACATGTTGTTATATAAAGTCACCTCTTCTGGGATGAAGACGAGGATTAGGGCTTTTCCATGATTCTGTGTTGGAACGTAAGACATGCCCATAGAACATGCCAGCGCCCGTACACCTCTCTTCCCAGTGGCCTTCTGGACTCTGCTTCACCTCAGACATCACCCGGGTATCTTTTGACTCATAGCATAAGGAAATTGTATGCAGATAGTTCCGTAAATACAATTGCATGAGAAGAAAATGTTTTATTAAGTATATTCTATGGGGCTTCCCTGGTGGCGCAGTGGTTGAGAGTCCGCCTGCCGATGCAGGGGACACGGGTTCGTGCCCCGGTCCGGGAAGATCCCACGTGCCGCGGAGCGGCTGGGCCCGTGAGCCATGGCCGCTGAGCCTGCGCGTCCGGAGCCTGTGCTCCGCAACGGGAGAGGCCACAACAGTGAGAGGCCCGCATACCGCAAAAAAAATAAATAAATAAATAAATAAAAGTATATTCTATGGATTTTATTGGCATGTGGAAATGGGTACCTAGCATGGAAGGGTAAATTAAAAATTTCTTTTTAAGAATGAAAATTCTAATGATAATAAATTTAAATAGGCATAATATATCGAGAGGAAGAATTTTTAAATGCCCCTTTTCTAGAACTATAAAGTAATCTTTCAAGAAATATTTGCCTATTTTGTAGATGCTTAGGTGAAATTGTTCTTCCCTATTAGAAAATATTAATTTGGCCTAGGCGTTGTGCTTTTCATTGTGCAGGAAAAATGATTTCTAACTTTTGTCGTGTCTTAGAGATCAGTGAGATTAACCTCGTGGTGACATTAGCCCTGGTTGCTGAGCTCCTCCTAAACCCCGATTTTCCAATGCTGATTCTACTGTTATTGGTGGTGGAGGTGTGTGCTTTTACTTAGGAAGGTCGGCTTTGAGGCAGAGGTTGTCTTTTGGATTTATTTGTATTTTTCAAAAACCGAGGAGGGCATTTTCTTGGAGAAGTTGGCACCCTCTGACATCCCCGTGTCACTGCTGTGGAACAAATGATGTTTACTGCAGGGGCAGTGGGGGACGTCCCCCTGGGCTGGCAGTGGGTCCAAGTGAGGGAGTGGTCTGCTTTCCCGGGCTTCCCTTGGCCTCTCGGCTGAGAGGATTTGCTCTGCATGGGGCGTATGAGTGAGTTCACCAGGGGTTTGGTATTTCAGGGTGTAAAGCATAGTGTTTAGTATCTTAACAAATCAAGAATCAATTACCTGGGAGAATAAGCAGAAGGTTTTTCAATGTCTATGATAAATTAGTTTAAACTCTAAAAGCAGTCCTTGTGGATTAAGGAAGCCCTTGGAAGCCGTGGAGTATATTTTTAAAATGCACTTGACATCATACACTGAAATGAAATTAATAGATCAGTACATGGTTTCATGTCTTAGGGGAACAACGGTGGCTTTTTTTAGCTGGGATTCTAAGGTATTACCAATTTGTATGTAAATGCAGTTGATTCTGGTAGAATCATGGGGAAAAATAGTGTCATCAAACATCTGTTAAAAAGCATGTTACTTAATTATTATCTTTGAGAATTCAGGCCACTTGGCTCTGTTCTAATTTTTTTTTTTTTTTTTTGCTGGAAGATGTTGGTTGGACACATCCTTAAGACCACAGCAGAGGGTGGTGATGGTGGTGAATGTATGGGGAGATACTTAAAAGGAGAATTAAAGCAAACATAGTTGAGATTGGTATTTCTCAAGGCTCTGTGTAGTCTCTTCCCACCCATGGACCTTTTATCTACTGTTTAACATCACCTAGGCTGTATTATGTTAAGTACCCAGGAATTGTGAATTCTATTTGTATTAAACCACAAAAGAAATTAAAACAACAAAACCACTTCCTCTTATGAAATCCCATGTATAGCATGAACCAATTTAGGGTGTCCCAACAGCAGCATAACCCTACATGGTCCAACAGTTAATGTTTTCCCCAACAGCTAACAGTGCTCGTCTCTCCCCTTAAAAAAAAAAAAAACCTTGATTGACCTATAATTGGCATACCATAAATTGCACTTAAAATACACAATTTCATAAATTGACATATATATATATTCACACCTGTGAAACAGACTCCATAGCGAAGGTACTGAACTATCCATCTCCTCCAGAAGTTTCCTCTTACTGATTTGTATGTAATTGCTACCTCCTCCCAGCCCTCACATGCCCAATCAGACAGTAACTAATATTTTCCAACCCTAAAGATTAGTTTGCATCTCCTAAAATTTTAAATAAATGGAACAATACCGTTCGTACCCCTTTTTGTCTGGTTTATTTCACTTGGCATAATTATTTTGAGATTCAGCTCTATTATAGCGTATGTTAATAGTTCCTTACTTTCATTTCTAAGTAATATCCTATTGATGGATACACCATAGTTTGATTATCCATCCACTTAGTGATGAACATTTTGGTTGCTTATAGTTTGGGGCCATTATAAATAAAGTTGTTATACATGACTGGTAAGTTTTCTCCCAGCTTGTGGCTTGTGTTTTCAATCTCTTTACAGCATCTATTAAAGAGCAAAAGTTTTTAGTTTTGATGAAGTATAAATAATCAATTTGTTCTGTAAGTGCTCATGGTTTTGGTGTTGCATCTAAGCCATCTTTGCCTGACTCAGGGTCACAAAAGTTTTCTCCTTTTTCTTTCCATAAGATTTTTAATTTTAGATTTTTACATCTATGATCTATTTTGAGTTAATTTTGTATATGGGTAAAATATGGATTGAAGTTTACGTTCTTGCATACAGGTATCTAATTGTTCCAGCACCGTTTGTTGAACAGACTGTCCTTTCTCTGCTGAATCTCTTTGTAGTTTTGATGAAAATTGGTTGTCCATATATGGGTGTCTATCTGCAGACTTTCTATTCTGGATCATGGCCTGTTTGTTTTATATCAGTACCCCACTGATTTGGTTATTGTAGCTTTATAATAAGTTCAGATATCAGATAGTGTTAATCTTCCAACTTTGTTCTTTTTTTTTTTTTTCAAAATTGTTTGGACTATTCTCGGTTCTTTAATTTTGGAATCAGTTTGTCAATTTCCATCCAAAAAAGCCTGTCGAGATTTTTATTGGAATTGCATTAAATCTGTCAATCAATTTGAGAAGCTATGAAGAATTTTCCAGTGGTTATAACCTATCTTTAGTCTTAGGGATGAATTAGGGAGAATAATGTGTGAGTTGATACAATGTGGAGAGACTGGGGTGGAATTGTCCCCCGCGATATACTGATGGAGGAGGTGGCTGACCCAGCCGGGATAGGCTGAATTGAGGAATGAGTGACCACAAATAAGCAAATATCCCCTCAGAGAAGCTCAAAGAAATGGTTGGGTGGGTGCTTCAGGGAGCAGGTCAGGTAATGATGTCAAGCTGAAGTCAGAGGGGACTATAGCTACATTTCTTCCGGAAAGAAGACCTGCAGTGGAGAGCTCGGGCTCAGCGTAAGCGGGGATTAGAGGAGGAAGAGCATGGCCAGACAAGGTTCATGTATTCATGTCTAGTCGAGGAGAAGGCCATAATGCCTGGAAAGATTGTGATGCAGGGGACACTTGCGGGGTAGGGGGAGCGGGGGGAGGCCATCATGTGGTAAAACAGTGAAGGTCAGTTCTACATTAGAACTAATTATTGGTCTAGAACAGTGGTTCTCAACCAGAGGTGATTTTGTCCCCTAAGGAGACATTTGACAGTGTCTAGAGACATTTTTGATTGTCACAACTACTTGGGTGGGGGGTGGGATTTCTCCTATCATTTAGTGGGTAGAGAGAGGCCAGGGATGCTGCTAGCCATCCTACAGTGTACAGGAAACCACACAGCACCACCCCCAACAAAGACTTATCTACCCAATATGGGAAGAGTGCCAAAGGTGGGACACACTGGTCTAGAAAGGGAGGGTCAGCAAAGAGGGTGGAATGAGAGTGGAGCTAATTGAGTGCTCTGACACCTTATGTCTGTATTGTCTTAAGGAGAAATACTCTGAGTTGTAACCATGCAAAGTTACCCTGCATGATCAGGAATTCGTCTTTGGAAATCTTCTCTGGGCATGTTTTCAGAAGCTGCCTAAAGGTGTTATCAAGTAAGGCTAGTTTAACAAAAGCATGCCTTGACTGCAAATGAAGAAATATTGAACATTTGAGTTATTTCGCTTAAGAAGGAAGTATTTGTTTAGTCCATAGATGAGTTTATCAACTGGAATACATTTGATTGCAAGTAATAGAAAACCTAACTCAAAGTGGCTGAAAAAAATAAAGGAAATTTACCAGCTAATGTAACTAAGAAGTCCATGCTTCTTGCAAGGGTTGATTCAGAGGTTCAGTGTTGACACAAGGACCCAGTCTCTCCCTCATCCCAGGGCAGGCTTCCTTCCTAGCTCATAGATGGCTGCCAGCAGTTTTCATGGTTACTGTGACTACTAGAAAATTTAAAATTGCGTGACTCCAAATTGTATTTCTGGTGGACAGAACTGGCTTAGACCATTCAGGAATTTCTGGGAATGGGGTGGAGTCAACCCCACCCAAACCACATGGCTGATACACATATGAGAGAGAGACAGAATGGATATTGGGCAAGCCATCAAAAATGAACACTGCAGCGGGGGGCTTCCCTGGTGGTGCAGTGGTTGAGAGTCCGCCTGCCGATGCAGGGAACACGGGTTCGTGCCCCGGTCCAGGAAGATCCCGCATGCCACGGAGCGGCTGGGCCCGTGAGCCATGGCCGCTGAGCCTGCGCTTCCGGAGCCTGTGCTGCGCAACGGGAGAGGCCACAACAGTGAGAGGCCCGCGTACCGCAAAAAAAAAAAAAAAAAAAAAAAAAAAAAAAAAAAGAACACTGCAGTGACTGGCATAAGCAAAGAAGGGAATATTTATTTAATGGCTACTCTTTTACTACAGATGAATGTCTGGAAGTACTTCTGCCCTACTACCACTAATAAAAGCTAATATTTTTTTCTTAAATGTATTCTGAAAGTTGTAAAATTAATATAGTGTTCATAGTAACTAGTGAAACAGCACAGAGAGACACTAGGAGGAAGTAAATAATCCCCATCCCTTCCATTCGCTGTTCCCACTCCCAATCCTGGGTGGCCATTGTTAGCCTGGTCTGTGTTCTTCCACTCCTTACTCCATGTACATGTGAGTGTCTGCACGTCCATTGTTTTCTTGTGGTGGTTGTTGCCGTTCTCATAATGGAAGTATAGCTCTTCGATTTGCTTTTCTCACCGTATCAGCCTTCCAAGTCGCTATGTACAGATTTATCTCATTCTTTTTAATAATACATAATATTCTATATTATAGATAGTCCACATTTCATGTAAACATTTCCTCATTAATGGGCAGTCATGTTATTCCCAGTCCCCCCTCTTCCTCTGCCCCACAACAAACAATGCTGCAGTAAACATCTTTGTACCTATGTCCTTACATACTGGTCCTTTTTTTTTCCCTATAGGATAGATTCCCAGAAGTGGAATTGCTTGGTCAAACGGTATGTGTATTTTTAATTTTAATATATATTTCTAGATTCTTTTCCCCAAAGGAAGAGCACATCACGTTTGCACATAAGAATGCCCATTTCCTGCATTCTCACCAGCATTGGATGCCACTGTTTATTTTAATTCTTGCCAATCTTATTATCTCTGATCATTAATTTACATTTTCTTCACTGACTGCCTCTGATGTTAAATATATTTTCATATGTTTATTGTTCATTTGAATTGCCCTTTTCTTCATTTCCTATTTATTTTCACTGCCCATTTTTCTACTTGGTGGTGTTTTCCCGTCACAATTTCTGGGAGGTATTTATTGTGTTTTTTTGTTACATATGTGCAAATATAGCTTTATTGTTCTTTATAGTTCTTGTCTCTGTGTATGATGTCTTTTACCAAAAGAAAATCCTTACTTATTATTATGTTTTGTAATTATTTATGTCTGTCTTTTTCTTCATTGCTTCTGTTATCTGTTTTGCTTAGGATGGTATTGTCCATCCCGTGGTCATACAAGTTCTTGTAAATATTCTTCCCCATTTTTAAAAGCATTGAGATCTTACTCCAGTTTTAAGTTTTGTACATGATATGAGGTAGGATTCTATCTTCCTTTCTTTTTTCTCCCCCTAGATAACCAGTTACTTAAGTCCACGTTACTATGAGAAACTTTATTTTTCATGGGATTGAAATGTTACCCTTGTCACATATAAAGATGCCATATACATTTGTATCTATTTTTGGCCTCTCTGTTCTGATCTCTGTCTATTTCTGTGCCAACACCATTTTGTTCTGAATGCAGTGGCTTTCTTGTAATGTCTGGTAAGTTCTCCCTCACTGGTCTGCTTTTCACACTTTTCATAGGTGTTTTTAGCCATTTATTTTTTGTTTCATATTGATCTGGTTAACTTAAATTTTAAAAGTTAAAGATGCGGAGTTTTATCTTAAATATTTTGAATATAATATATAATAATACATGTAAATAAAGCCAAAAAATTATTTCTCAGTTTGGGGATCTCTTTACTTGATGTTACTAATTGGAAAATATTTATTGATTACCTAAAGGTTTTTCTATGAATTTTAATTCTTTAAATGTGACTTTACTTTGTGATAATTGTACAGTTACCCTAAGATGTGAAAATGGGGATGCAGGCGTGACATATTTCAGTCTGTCTAAAAATTAGATTGTAATAAAGCTAAAGTGAGCTTATAAATAATTTGTATTTCTGCTCATGTAACGAACTATAAAGTATACCCATACCTGGATTGGTTGAGGGGTGTGTAAATATGGTAATGTGAACAAAGAACTGTAACTGAAGTGCATAATAAACTATGTGTTTTGCAATCTTTTATGATTTGGTTTTTCTAAAATTTAAATGTTGACTTAAGAAATTGTCACATTTGGAATTTGAGGTAAAGTTGTCTAATACTTTAGGTTTTTGACAATTCTTAACATTAAGTTTATATTAATGTGATATGAACTTAATTGTTTTCCCTAACATTCTTAATAGCTTTTTTGGAAACTTTAGTTATAGTATTAAGGTAATAAATACGTTTACATTTCTCTAAAGGCATTTGAAATATTGGAGCTAAACTCTAAAACTGTTTGTGATTAAAAATAATGGTAGTACTGTCTCACAAATGAACACATATGCATTTACACGTGAGGTCTGTATTTTGCTTATGAAAGTAAAGGGACACCCCCATGTAGGTTCTACCCATGTTTACTTGGTTAATTAGGGGAAAAAGCCATTAATTTGTTCTATAGCCAAAAAGGAAATGGTGAAATAATATATTGTGATTATTCTTGAGTGATATACTTGAAAAATATAATTATGTTTTTAAAAATGAGTCAATCATGTTTTATCAAAGGTTGACACATGGGGCTTCCCTGGTGGCGCAGTGGTTGCGCGTCCGCCTGCCGATGCAGGGGACACGGGTTCATGCCCCTGTCTGGGAGGATCCCACATGACGCGGACCGGCTGGGGCC
>NW_006784922.1:5050688-5069332 GCF_000442215.2 Lipotes vexillifer | reverse complement strand
ACCGCAAAAAAAAAAAAAAAAAAAAAGGTTGACACATGATATAAACTGTACTACATAAAAGGCATATCACATTTCTCATGTTTCCTAATAAGCTGTATTTTGACCAACTCAAATTGTGTTTCCTGCACTTAAGTTTTAATCATCATCAAAATAGACAAAGATGGTAACATAAGTATCTTTTTATATTTATGTTTATCAAATATTATATGATATCACTTACATGTGGAATCTAAACAATAACACCAATGAACTTACTTACAAAACAGAAATAGACTCACAGACATAGAAAACAAAATTATGGTTATCAAAGGGGAAGGGGGGGAGGGATAAAGTAGGAGTGTGGGATTAACAGATATACACTACAATATATAAGTTAACAAAGATTTACTGTATAGCACAGGGAACATAACTGGCTGCTACAGTTGGGATAAGGGAACATTTTGTTGGTTTAAAAACAGGGTTTTTTGGGTTTTGGTTGGTTTTGTTTTGTTTTTGCTAAAGAGAAGGGATGCTTTCAATAGTCTGTGGCACTATAAAGAGATGAACAGAACTGAAGGAACTTCTGCTGGCCAATAGTGGAAATTTAAGTGACAGAGGAAATGCTAATTATGAGCCTTTGAACAAGCTTATAATTACCATTAAGCTTATTGAATATATCTTGCAATAACCTATAATGGAAAGGAATCTGAAAAAGAATTTATGTATATGTTTACATATATATGCGCATATATATATAAACGGAATCACTTTGCTGTACACCTGAAACTAACACAATATTGTAAATCAACTATACTTTAATTTAAAAAAAAGATATAGAGTATATTTTAAATATAATTCTGCATGTGTGTAAATTCTGTATTGTTAATTATAAAGTTGTTTTTAAGTATATGTAGGCTATCACAGGAACTTAAAATCACAGTAAGTAAACAACAAATAAGGATGTCATAAGATTAATAATAAAGGAATATTTCTTTTATAATATGCCAAATATTTAAGCCTTTAATTTGCTCCAGGGCTGCCCAAGCTTAGACTCTGGAAGATAGAATTGTTTAAATTAGAATGGAGAACTTCTCCTTTTTCGTAAAACAAACATAACCATTTGTGACCAGGGGTTGGAGTGGCTGTAGTAGAGTCCACAGGCAATAAACAGAGTTTTTTGTTTTTGAAGCTAGAAGAACTCTAGTTGCCGCAAGTATGCCATCACAGCCAAAAAGTCACTGTGATTTCAAGGACTTGAAGTGATAAACTGGGAAGATACAAGCGCTAGAATAATTAAAATAGTGTTCACGGGACTTAAGGAATGAGGAAGGAAATGCCCCACAACTGAAGCATTGGGTAAAAATAATCATATGTGTGGATTTAAGTGAATCAACTAAAGTTATGTTCAGCCTCTCCACCTTACGTGAAGATACTAAGCAAGTGATGGTATTACTGTGATGGCCAAAGAACAATGATGTACCTCCAAAAATATTTCAGGTATTATGTTCAAAGCAATATTCCTTAGGGCCAGAACCCACCTTAATTCATAGGTGTTCTTAATCTAGATCAAACTGAAGTAAAATAACCTTATGTGACATTGTACTTTTAAAAGATGAAAAAAGTCTTACAACTAAAAATTAAAACTGAATCAAGGTAAATATTTTGCACACATTATCAGTTTAAGATTTGTAAATGTTACAAATGGCCACAGTAAAATGTAACTTCACTTAAGACTGTTCTAATTTAATACGATTCTCTTGTTCATGTTAAAATGTTACCCTTGTTAAATACTACCTTCCCATGAGTGATACTATCTTCAATTGTCTCAAAATACAATATCACCAGTTTCCTATCTTTTTGATTTTGCCTCAATTCACTGTTAGAATATGTTAAGCCTCCAACATGTAAGAGGTAGAACAAAATATTGCTGCAGCAGATCAAATGCAAGGATGAGACGTCTTCTATATTGCTTCGCCTTGAACAGGTCTGTTGGAAGTCAGGTGTATTATCACCAGAGAAGATAAGGTTCCTTTGGAATGAAGACCCACCCTGTCCCTGGGCTCATTGCAGAAATTATAAATCAACTGTAATTGTGACCTAAGCACTTGTCCTTTCTGCTGTCAGGTCTTCTGGCCATTAAGAAATGTATTGAGACTGCTCCATTTATTTGCATGAAGCATTGGGTCAGTAGTCAATGACCCTCATTCCTCAAAAGAGAAATAACTGCCTCTTTTGAGAAACCTATTGTGAGCTGGTGGCATGAACCTCCAGCTGCATTTAGCTCCCAGGTTAGTTATGTCAGAGGATAACTTTTTAAAATGGTACATTAAATCTGGGTGCTAGTTATTAATCCCCATAGTATTTTTATACATCTAAATGTTGATGTGTCAGTCTCCTAGAGTTTTGTAGTTTCTGCTAGCATTTAAATTCTGATGAATGAAATAACTCTTTGTAAAAAAAAAAAAAAAAAAAAAAGAAAAAAAATAAAATACCATTGGTCCCTTCTCCTAGTATTGGATTTGTTAAAAGCCAAGCTCACTGTCTCTTAAAAAGGGATAGGACTATTGAAATGTATGAATAGAAAACTTCAAAAGTGAACCTGTCAAAGCAATAGAAAGTAAAGATGTTTTAAATACAATTGCAGTTGTATTCAGTAGTGAGAAAAAAAGTCAAAGCATTTCTCCTTAATGCCAAACTGAGGTGTGGAACATTTTGTGAGAGTGAGTAGAATATTCATAGGAAGGTGGGCACCTCAGCGTTCTCTAATTTAGGATGGCTCATGTCTCCCAACCTCCCATTTATCTGACCAGGTTTCCACTAGCTCTGTTGAGACCCCTTCATTTTCATCTTCTTAGACACCCCGCCATGGAGCATAAGATCACATTTGTAGGGACACTGTGACTGAACAAACACTTTATTTTACATGGTGCTTTCAGAAGAATTCTTTTATGTCCTAGATGGCTAGGCTCCTTGGATGTCTGAACAATGAAGAATCGGAGCAAGAAATTTCTACACCAGAACCCTGGGAGCTTGACACACTTTGAAGTGGATTTCTCCCCTTTCTGGGGCCGCAGTAAAAAGTGAGGGTTTTTCATAGTCCTTGCATTGATGTCTGCAAAGCCAGGTGGCTTTGTAAAATGAGCCCCAAAGCAGTATAACTGATTAAAAGAAATGCCAGGTAGTTGAAGGCTTTCCTACCCATTGTGAGCCTGGCAGAAAGAATTGTCCTCTTGGGGTCCATTAATATTGGGGAATCACACTGTCCGTCTTTAGGGGTCAGCCAGTGACAATCGAGACAGGTGTTGGCAGCAGGAGCCTTCAAATTGAAGGCTGAAAATAATCTCTCTAGCCAGCCACTGGGAGGACTGCCTCCAAAAGAAATGAAGCTGGCCAGTGAGGGAAGTAGGTGCTTGAGGGTTGTAGGTACTTTCAAAGGTTGTGACTCACACATTTCAAGTTATCCTCTCATTCTTGGCTTCTTTTGGTTGTGGTCCTAGAACTGCGACCTCCTGAGAGCCCCAAAGCTTCCATCGCCTCACACCTGGGGGCGACTCCCACTCATCTGTCTTCTCTGCAGAGTGTAAATGACCCTGTTGAGGATGACCAAGCTCTTGCTTTTTTTGTTGCCCATATAGAAATCATTCTGCCCGTGTTTGTAACCCAGACCACTGACCTTAACCTAAGAGCACGGTCATATATTTCAAGTTGCTTGCAGCAGGGGGAGGGGGGTGCTGATGAAACTTGGCCTTGCAGGCAGAGGGATTCATAGACGTAACAAATTGTTCTCTGGCTTCATAACCTACCATTTGATTATTGGGAAATGGGGTTCAGAGCAGAAGGAAGGAAAAGCACATCTTAAGATAAGCCTTAAAAGCCTGTCGTAAAAGAGGTAGCTGGCCCTGAGTTCAGTTGTGTTTCTATCGTCAGGAAATACTTCACTCCTGCAGTGTAAGTCATGTGAAAGAGATTTAAAAACCAAGCCACCTTGCTCTCCATCTTCTACCTGTTACCATGTCCTTTCATTTACTCATCAGACTTGGTGCTGACCTGCTCACAGAGTAGCAGTAGTGGAGAACCAGGGACCTGTGTTCCGCTGAAATAGCTAATTTCAGAAGAGTTTGTACATTCTGACCTCTCTGAACTTATATGGATCCTTTCAAAGAGGGAAATAATTCAGTCTAGGAGGCATTTCCGAGACTTGTTGTTGGAGAATGAACTGATATGTGGTCTAGTATTGTGGTCTATTTTTTGAGTCATAATGTAGGATTTATAGTATCTTATTAAGTTAGGGCTAATTGACCTTTGTAGACAATAATAATTTAAGCAGTGCTATCAATCACACGGGGAATCATTGTGGAAGAACTAGTAAACACAGGAAAAAATGCGTTCAAAATTTCCCTGTATCTTATCACTTAGAGAAAAGACCCTTTAAAAAAGCAGAGCATTTAGCTTTCACTTGTGTCTTTTGATGCACTGAATAATTTTTCCTTCGGGTATTTTCAGTATTGTAGTCCGGTAGCATTTAAGAAATGGGGTAGCATTTTATTTTACTGTGAGAATTCTTAGATCATAAAGCATTGATCATTTTTCCTGTCTATTTCCATTGTAGAAAAATAGAGAAGTATGAAGAAGAAAAGTTTTCATCCAGAATCTCACCTTGTAGAGAGAGTCCCCATCAGCATTTTAGTGTATTTTAGGCTTTCTTCTAAATCCTCATTCTTTGATGCTTATTGATTCTTGGAGTCCATTTTCTTTCCAGCTAGGAAGTATTTCTGGAGCAGACCAGTCATATGTGAGCTGAGTGCCCTGCTTGCCCACAAAATTTGCTGTGTCTTCCAACAGAAACAGCCAGGAGAACTAAGTGCCGGGCTGTTTCTAATGGTCATGTATCATTGTTTAGGTTCCTGACCCACTTCCTTACTTTCAGTAATTCGTTTTATAAAATTCCAAATATTAACCTTTTTTCTACAGCTGTTGGCGATATTTGTTTAGGTTCAGAAAAGTTCTTACTTTTTATGTGTGGGAAATCACTCTGAACAACACATTTCCATAGGTTCCACTAGTCAACAAAGAGATGCTATATTCATTTAGGGAATAGAACAGATTTTCTTTGCTTGGCTTTAACACTTGGGGTTTTATAAGATTTCCTCAGAAACCAGCACTGTGGCCATTCTTATCCAAGTTGTGATTCGTAGAGTGATTTATTGATCAGGGAGGGTTTCCCAGAGTTCCTCAGAATATATCATTAGTGTAACTTTGCACATGCTGTCCTGCTGGGGTGGAGGTTCCCTAGGGCCAGAGAGTTTTGTTCCCTGCTATATCCTCCATGCCTAGAGCCATGCCTGGCATGGAACAGTTGTTTCATAAATATTTTTATGTGTGTTTTAAAATCATGTACCTCCCTTACTGTTTAATACTCATGGACTAACCCATTAGTTAGTTGACTAAGCAATCATTGTATTCCTACATTAAGTTGTTCCAACTTCCAATAAGAATATGCCAGGCTCCAAATATGGTGGTAGATGTTGGGTCCTCCACTTAATGTATTTGAGTCTAGTGCAATTTTATTTTATTGTTTGCGTTTGTCTTTTATGAAAACAGGTAAGAGTGATGGATTCATTACTGATAAATGTTTTCATGTTTTTCCAGTTCTCTGTATAAAGGAGTGCAATTATTCTTCTCCTGAATTCTAATTTGTTTGTTTTGGTTTGTTAGAGAATTTTGAGCGTAGGTGAAACAGGCTTCCGTTTACCAATTCGAATTGAGGAGTGCCAGAAATAGATAACTATTCAAAGTGTATTTCCTCTTGGTCTGGCTTGAATTCCCTATATCACAGCTTTATTGAGGGGAGAGGGGAGGTAATGCAGTAAATAAAATAGATATTTGTTGGCAGGAATCAGATTAAGCTATTGACAATTGTGATCCCCATGGTTTGAGTACATTTTTCTAGCTGAGGGAAAGAAAGGAAAGAGACAGTTTAAAAAAAAAAAAAGTAACCAGTGGGACTATGACCAAGGAGCCCTCTGATTTTAGGAGGGTTGTTTTTGTAGTAAAAGTATAAAGGCTTGCATGAGAATAAGAAACACCAAATTCATGTTGGTGGTTACCTCTGGGAAGAGAGAGGGGAACTGAGATCAGGAAAGGGTGCTGGGGGTTTCAATGGTGTTTGACTTATCAAGTTGATTAGGTGATATTCAGGTGATATAGATGTTCATTCTGTTATTCCCTTCATAGATTTTTTAATTCAAAACGGTAAAAGATAGAGAGTGGCTATGCATAGAAGGGAGATTTCCCCCAGGTCACTTGTATCATTGAAAGATTTAGCTTTCTTCACAGCTTTTTCAGCCCCTGCCATTCCCAGCGTCTTCCAGACAGATCCTGTGGTGAAAAGGCCAGGAGAGGGAAAGAAAAGACAGGTGTTACGGAAGCAGAGAAACGTGTTTGAGAGATCTTGACAAGCAGAGTAGGCTGAGATGGTTGAATCCTCAGAAGTGAGTGACTGCAGTGCCTCTTGCTGCTTGATCCTTTACCCTCACTCTGCTTTGGCTCAGACAGTTGTTCCTACATTAAGCCAGAGGCAGTTGCGTCTCCAGGCAGTTCTGTCATGGGCACAGACTTTGAAACACAGCCACTCTGTTTAGCAGCGCCTGACTTCACATTATCTTGCATAGTGGTGAATGATCCTTGTTGGGAGTGGGGAGGCCCTATTAGGGGGGAATACTCACTCTTACCCCAGCCGTCAGTGAGTATTCCTGGAACCCGCAGGGCTGGAGCCCCAAGTATGTAAATGATGGTGGCTGAAAACTAAGGGCCTTGAGAGGCCACTTGAGGCCCACACAGGAGGTGGATGCTTGAGAGAAAGGAAGCGTTGTGCCTGGGCCAGCAAGGCGGGTGAAGATGCTTCAGCCACGCCACGTAATGAGTCTGCTAAGGCTGCCCTAACAAAGTGCCACAAAGTGGGTGGCTTAAACAACAGAAACTTTTAGTTGCAGAAGCTAGGAGTCCCAGATCAAGGCGTTGACAGGGTTGGTTTCTCGTGAGAGCTGTGAGGGAGAATCCGTCCCAGGCCTTTGTCCTAGCTTCTAGTGGTTTCTGATGCTTTAGCGCTCCTTGGCTTGTACATGCATGGCTCACATCTCTGCCTGAACCCTCACGTTGGCACTTCCCCCTGTGCACATGACTTCCTGTGTCCCCATTCTATAAGGACACTATAAGTCACATTGAGTTAGAGCCCTCCCTAATGACCTCATCTTAACTTGATTGTCGGCAAAGATTCTATTTCCATATCAGGTCACATTCAGAGGGGCTGGTGGTTAGGACTTCAGCATCTTTGGGGGGACACAGTTTAATGCATAGTGCCCCTCCATTCTCATCCTCACTGCTCACATCTGGAAGGTGGATTCTACCTGTCATCTTAAGCGTGTTGTGGTCTGTGCAACGTCTCCTCGTTTTCTCACTAATTCCTCTGAATGGGCTCCATAGCCCTGCTGCTAGAGAGAAGGGACTGCGGAAAAACACAGGGATAAGACAAGTTACTTGTGAGGGAGAGAGCAATTGAAAGGAGCATTGCCAGAGAACAAAGCCTTGCTACTGTTTTCTTTTTCCTTCTATTCAGGCTCTTCTGCACACCTCATTAGAGCAAAGACTAATCTGTCGAAATCCAATCAATTCCACTTTGGTTGATGGCCAATGAATACTGTTTCTACTACATTACCTGTGAAATAGGCCTTTGTGGTGAAGCCTGGAAACCTCCCGCACTGTTTATAACGTTGTTTCTTTGAGAATGCGGTCTGGTGTCTCAACCTTAACAGATGCCCCTTCAGAGCACAGCCTAGAGTGTTGTTGAGATGAGCTGGGGAAACGGAGTTGCCCATGACTAGAGGTCATGGCAGCTTTCTCCCTCCCACGTCAGGGTGCTTGGGGGGCGATGCAGAGGGGCACTCTGAGCAAGGGTGCTCTTCCCTGCTGGAAGGCTGTCGCCCCACTTGGCAGTGGTGTCCCTTTGGTAAACAAGGCTGGGCCTTCATGTGCCTCAAGGATTCTCCTGGGAACTGGGCTCACGCCCAGAACTAACACCAGCTAGGGCACCAGCAGAGACATCCAGTTGTATCCCCAGTATCCTTGATCCCCCTTCTGCTTTACTGATAAAAGTAATTTTTGTCAGGGTGGTAAAGCGCTCAATTAAAAGAATATACTTACGAGCCACCTTCCCTCACACCTTCCCTCATATGCTATTATGCTTTGGCCAGCGAGATCTAAGCAGACGTTACTTGGGAGATAGACGGCTGGTGAGGATCCCTTTTCTTTTCTTCTACTTCCTTCTTTCTGTGTGGAATGGGTTTGTGTTGGTCAGAGTTCCAGCAGCCATATTGGTCCACGAGGTAGAATGTGAGGGTAGACTACCTATTAAGGTTGATGAAACTGAAAGGTGGTAATAGTTTAATCTGATGATTTGGTAGTCATCACATCAGCTGTGGATTTCCTGCTTCTGAACCTTTTTTTACGTGAGCAAGCAATACACTATTTTGCTCAAGCCACACATTTGGGTGCAGCTGTAGCTACACAGTATCCTAAGTGATGCGGAGACCCTCTCCACAGGAACCCCCCATCACTGCTCTTTAAAGTGTATCAGAAAGGAAAGGTTGGTCCAAGGATAATGAAGAAAAGAGAATTTCCTTCTAAGACCTAAAGAAGAACTAGTCTGCTGTGCCCCTGACATCTTTTCCCCAAAGCATCTTTTATGTGAGCTGAAGACTCTGAAGCTGTGCCCCCTTTAACCGCTCCCTTATTTATTCACAACTCTCTTTCCTGATACCATAGGTGGTGTTAGTCGTTACCATTTTCTGCCCGCTAACATGTAGTTTCAGCAGCAACACCATCTTGGTAGCAAAACACTGTTTTGAGTACTTCATTGCTTTTTGCCATTGTTTCAGAAAGTTGACTAGAAAACAGAGCAAGGAACTTGCTGATATCGGAGATAAGATGTGTAGCGCTCATGAGCTTAATGCAGCTGTGACACCAGAGGGCAGTTATTTGTCTTTCCAAAAAACGACTAATACTTAGCTTCAATCAGACCTTCATTGTTCTTAGGCCAGTGGTGTATGTATTTGACTGTGAGTGAAAAGAACAGAATTAAAGGATGTGGATTTGACACATAGCAGTGTGTCACAGATTGACATAGATTTGACATATAGCAAAGAAGAATAATTAGGAAATTTGGACTAAAAAAGTCCTGATTATATATTTGACTCTTTAACATGTTTTCAGGGGTGTGTGAAGCAGGAAAGTAGAAAAGTGCCTTTATATGGGGATTCACTATCTGTTTAGCGTCTGATTCTGTGATGTAATATAGGGAATTGGGAGGAAAGGAGGACGAGTGAGGCTGCTTTAGGACTGCACTTGTGGACCTGAAGGAAGGAGAAGCTAAGGTTTATAAAACCGCTGGGGCAGGACTTAGGTTATGTACTTGGTGTTGAGCTGGGGACCCACTCCACACAGCTGTGTAGGATAAAGAAATGTTGTCCCAAAGCTTTCTTTATCCATCTTGAGCAACTTTTGTTTCTCTGCATTTCCAGATTCACAGCTAGCCCCTAGAGATGAACATTTTCATGGAGGTCCAGATTTAAGGGAAATATAGCTTCTTAGGATTTATTTTATCTATGACAAGCAGACGTCATTTTCTAAGTGTCTCATTTAACGTCACAATGGTGTGAGATCCTAAAAGGTATCTATTGCTTGAGGAGCTTAGAAGGCAATTAATGCCATCCATTTATACTGACTTAAAAGTGTATGAAATGTATTTTCTCATGGAGTATGCTTTTCCTTATTTTATTTTTAAGGGGTTTCAAATATTTACCAAGGCTTTTAAAGGTTCACTCCTATCCTCAGTTCCCCTTACTGTATTTTTGCCCGCAAACTGTTGATTTCATCAGTTTTCTTGGTGTTTATCAGGATCCTAATTCTTGAGGTGGGAGAGGAATTTCTGCATTGTTTTTGGACAAGTATTATTTCTTTAGCTACCTAGCGAGGTTGGGGGAGTGGTGAAGTTCATGAAAGGAGCCCTGCTAACTCTGATTCAAACAGTTTTCTTACCACATTCCTAATGAAGTGATAGTTGTCACTTGTAGATAAAATAGGATTGGGCATGACATTACACTGGATTTCATTTATTAACTTCTAGCTGTTAATCTGAAGCAATCTAGAAAGTTTGAAAATTATTTGTGTTTTATTTATCCATATTTTCCCTGGCCTCCATCACCAAGAATATTCAGATTATATTGAAGGCAATGTTGCTACCAGGAAGGCGTGTGTATATTAAGATACTGTAAAAAAGGGACAGCATCCAGTTTCTCAAATGCAGGACTCTAGTGACTTCCCACTGAAATTCCAGCCATTATGGGAATACTGACACATGGTGATCCTGTCAGATGGTATCACAGGTGTTTAAAAGACATCTTGGAAGGAGCCCTGAGTCCATGTTATCTTCAGAAAATTATGGAAACACTATAAAATGAGGTTAGTATCCAGCATTCTTCTTTTTTTTTTTTCAGGGGTGGTGATGGTATGGAGACTATCTTCAAATAATAACCTGGCTGGTGAGAAGTAGAACACACTGACTGCCTTCCATTAACTATCCCTTCTGAATTGCTGTACATAAAATCTTAATCAATGAGAGCTTTTTATAGATGGGTCTGTTTGTCGCACTTCAATTACCTGAGAGGTTTCTGGAGATGAGTGGGTAAGAAGTCTTCATCAGGAAAAGCTCTGTCACATTTACTGGGAAAGATGACAAAACCTCATTAGTTTTATAAGAGATTGGCCTTTTCGCTGGGAATTCTTGGGACTGGCAAGAGAGGTTCAAGCCTAGAAATGAATGTCTTGTTTTAACCTCTAGTTTGCTCACTCAGATAGTAATTTCATAAAATACATTTTCCATAGAAGACTTTATTCTCGTAGCTGGATAGTGTGATTTCAGAACTAGAGGTGACCGAGAACTCTAGGCCACCCTGCAGGTTGTGCATTTCAAGAAATAATGCAGTTTGTTTTCTCGTGAAAATAAAAAGGAAAATGTGGAGAAAAAAAGAGATGAAATAAACTTGTGTTGAAATTGTGCTTGCATATTGAATTAAATTCCCTGCATGGCTGGTTCTTATTTATGGCCAGAAATGATGAAACCTTGATCTGAAAGCTGCAGTACAAACTGAATAGGCAATGAAGGTTTTTTCCATTTGGGGGTTGGTAATTAGCTATGCACGGGTCATGGGTTGACAATTAGTTCTGTTCCTCAGAGCATGTCTGCAATCTTTGATATCTACTTAAGCTATGTAAGTAATTTGCACAGTTTTTATTATGAGTTTTCTGTTAATCTTTGATAGGGTGAAATTTGATATTTTCTCTATGACAAACGATGAAATTTAGGAATTAAATCCTTTTATTTATTCAAAGTCTGCACTTGGTTAAAATAAATTGCACCAAAACATTGTGTTGGGTTTTCAAAGTATTACTTAGTGGTTCTTTTTCTTTTTTCTTCTTTTCATAGTGAAATTTTTATTATGAATTTTTTTTTACATCTTTATTGGAGTATAATTGCTTTACAACGGTGTGTTAGTTTCTGCTTTATAACAGTGACTCAGCTATACATATACATATGTTCCCATATCTCTTCCCTCTTGCCTCTCCCTCGCTCCCACCCTCCCTATCCCACCCCCACCGGTGGTCACAAAGCACCTAGCTGATCACCCTGTGCTATGCGGCTGCTTCCCACTAGCTATCTACCTTACGTTTGGTAGTGTATATATGTCCATGCCTCTCTCTCGCTTTGTCACGGCTTACCCTTCCCCCTCCACATATCCACAAGTCCATTCTCTACTAGGTCTGTGTCTTTATTCCTGTCTTACCCCTAGGTTCTTCATGACATTTTTTTTTTCTTAAATTCCATATATATGTGTTAACATACGGTATTTGTCTTTCTCTTTCTGACTTACTTCACTCTGTATGACAGACTCTAGGTCTATCCACCTCATTACAAATAGCTCAATTTCGTTTCTTTTTATGGCTGAGTAATATTCCATTGTATATATGTTCCACATCTTCTTTATCCATTCATCCGATGATGGACACTTAGGTTGTTTCCATCTCCGGGCTATTGTAAATAGAGCTGCAATGAACATTTTGGTACATGACTCTTTCTGAATTCTGGTTTCCTCAGGGTATATACCTAGTAGTGGGATTGCTGGGTCATATGGTAGTTCTATTTGTAGTTTTTTAAGGAACCTCCATACTGTTCTCCATAGTGGCTGAACCAATTCACATTCCCACCAGCAGTGCAAGAGTGTTCCCTTTTCTCCACACCCTCTCCAGCATTTATTGTTTCTAGATTTTTTGATGATGGCCATTCTGACTGGTGTGAGATGATATCTCATTGTAGTTTTGATTTGCATTTCTCTAATGATTAATGATGTTGAGCATTCTTTCATGTGTTTGTTGGCAGTCTGTATATCTTCTTTGGAGAAATGTCTATTTAGGTCTTCTGCCCATTTTTGGATTGGGTTGTTTATTTTTTTGTTATTGAGCTGCATGAGCTGCCTGTAAATTTTAGAGATTAATCCTTTGTCAGTTGATTCATTTGCAAATATTTTCTCCCATTCTGAGGGCTGTCTTTTGGTCTTGTTTATGGTTTCCTTTGCTGTGCAAAAGCTTTGAAGTTTCATTAGGTCCCATTTGTTTATTTTTGTTTTTATCTCCATTACTCTAGGAGATGGGTCAAGAAGGATCTTGCTGTGATTTATGTCATAGAGTGTTCTGCCTATGTTTTCCTCTAAGAGTTTGATAGTTTCTGGCCTTACATTTAGGTCTTTAATCCATTTTGAGCTTATTTTTGTGTATGGTGTTAGGGAGTGATCTAATCTCATACTTTTACATGTACCTATCCAATTTTCCCAGCACCACTTATTGAAGAGGCTGTCCTTTCTCCACTGTATATTCCTGCCACCTTTATCAAAGATAAGGTGACCATATGTGCATGGGTTTATCTCTGGGCTTTCTATCCTATTCCATTGATCTATCTTTCTGTTTTTGTGCCAGTACCATACTGTCTTGATTACTGTAGCTTTGTAGTATAGTCTGAAGTCAGGCAGCCTGATTCCTCCAGCTCCATTTTTTGTTCTCAAGATTGCTTTGGCTATTCGGGGTCTTTTGTGTTTCCATACAAATTGTGAAATTTTTTGTTCTAGTTCTGTGAAAAATGCCAGTGGTAGTTTGATAGGGATTGCATTGAATCTATAGATTGCTTTGGGGAGTAGAGTCATTTTCACAATGTTGATTCTTCCAATCCAAGAACATGGTATATCTCTCCATCTGTTTGTATCATCTTTAATTTCTTTCATCAGTGTCTTATAATTTTCTGCATACAGGTCTTTTGTCTCCTTAGGTAGGTTTATTCCTAGATATTTTATTCTTTTTGTTGCAATGGTAAATGGGAGTGTTTTCTTGATTTCACTTTCAGATTTTTCATCGTTAGTATATAGGAATGCCAGAGATTTCTGTGCATTAATTTTGTATCCTGCTACTTTACCAAATTCATTGATTAGCTCTAGTAGTTTTCTGGTAGCATCTTTAGGATTCTCTATGTATAGTATCATGTCATCTGCAAACAGTGACAGCTTTACTTCTTCTTTTCCGATTTGGATTCCTTTTATTTCCTTTTCTTCTCTGATTGCTGTGGCTAAAACTTCCAAAACTATGTTGAATAAGAGTGGTGAGAGTGGGCAACCTTGTCTTGTTCCTGACCTTAGTGGAAATGCTTTCAGTTTTTCGCCATTGAGGATGATGTTGGCTGTGGGCTTGTCATATACGGCCTTTATTATATTGAGGAAAGTTCCCTCTACACCTACTTTCTGCAGGGTTTTTATCATAAATGGGTGTTGAATTTTGTCAAAAGCTTTCTCTGCATCTATTGAGATGATCATATGGTTTTTCTCCTTCAATTTGTTAATATGGTTAATCACATTGATAGATTTGCGTATATTGAAGAATCCTTGCATTCCTGGAATAAACCCCACTTGATCATGGTGTATGATCCTTTTAATGTGCTGTTGGATTCTGTTTGCTAGTATTTTGTTGAGGATTTTTGCATCTATGTTCATCAGTGATATTGGCCTGTAGTTTTCTTTCTTTGTGACATCCTTGTCTGGTTTTGGTATCAAGGTGATGGTGGCCTCGTAGAAGGAATTTGGGAGTGTTCCTCCCTCTGCTATATTTTGGAAGAGTTTGAGAAGGATAGGTGTTAGCTCTTCTCTAAATGTTTGATAGAATTCGCCTGTGAAGCCATCTGGTCCTGGGCTTCTGTTAGTTGGAAGATTTTTAGTCACAGTTTCAATTTCAGTGCTTGTGATTGGTCTGTTCATATTCTCTATTTCTTCCTGATTCAGTCTTGGCAGGTTGTGCATTTCTAAGAATGTCCATTTCTTCCAGGTTGTCCATTTCATTGGCATAGAGTTGCTTGTAGTAATCGCTCATGATCCTCTGTATTTCTGCAGTGTCAGTTGTTACTTCTCCTTTTTCATTTCTGATCCTATTGATTTGAGTCTTCTCCCTTTTTTTCTTGATGAGTCTGGCTAATGGTTTATCAATGTTGTTTATCTTCTCAAAGAACCAGTTTTTAGTTTTATTAATCTTTGCTATCGTTTGCTTCATTTCTTTTTCATTTATTTCTGATCTGAGTTTTATGATTTCTTTCCTCCTCCTAACTTTGGGTGTTTTTTGTTCTTCTTTCTCTAATTGCTTTAGGTGCAAGGTTAGGTTGTTTATTTGAGACGTTTCCTGTTCCTTAAGGTAGGATTGTATTGCTATAAACTTCCCTCTTAGAACTGCTTATGCTGCATCCCATAGGTTTTGGGTCGTCGTGTCTCCATTGTCATTTGTTTCTAGGTATTTTTTAATTTCCTCTTTGATTTCTTCAGTGATCACTTCGTTATTAAGTAGTGTATTGTTTAGCCTCCACGTGTTTGTAATTTTTACAGATCTTTTCCTGTAATTGATATCTAGCCTCATAGTGTTGTGGTCGGAAAAGATACTTGATACAGTTTCAGTTTTCTTAAATTTACCAAGGCTTGATTTGTGACCCAAGATATGATCTATCGTGGAGAATGTTCCATGAGCACTAGAGACAAATGTGTATTCTGTTGTTTTTGGATGGAATGTCCTATAAATACCAATTAAGTCCATCTTGTTTAATGTATCATTTAAAACTTGTGTTTCCTTATTTATTTTCATTTTGGATGATCTGTCCATTGGTGAAAGTGGGGTGTTAAAGTCCCCTACTATGAATGTGTTACTTTCGATTTCCCCTTTTATGGCTGTTAGTATTTGCCTTATGTGTTGGGGTGCTTCTGTGTTGGATGCATACATGTTTACAATTGTTATATCTTCTTCTTGGATCAATCCATTGATCATTATGTAGTGTCCTTCTTTGTGTCTTCCAATAGCCTTTATTTTAAAGTCTATTTTGTCTGATATGAGAATTGCTACTCCAGCTTTCCTTTGGTTTCCATTTGCATGGGATATCTTTTTCCATCCCTTTTCTTTCAGTCTGTATGTGTCTCTAGGTCTGAAGTGGGTCTCTTGTAGACAGCATATATATGGGCTTGTTTTTGGTATCCATTCAGCCAATCTGTGTCTTTTGGTGGGAGCATTTAGTCCATTTACATTTAAGGTAATTATCGATATGTATGTTCCTATTCCCATTTTCTAAATTGTTTTGGGTTCGTTATTATAGGACTTTTCCTTCTCTTGTGTTTTTGTCTAGAGAAGTTCCTTTAGCATTTGTTGTAAAGCTGGTTTGGTGGTGCTGAACTCTCTCAGCTTTTGCTTGTCTGTAAAGGTTTTAATTTCTCCATCAAATCTGAATGAGATCCTTGCTGGGTAGAGTAATCTTGGTTGCAGGTTTTTCTCCTTCATCACTTTCAGTATGTCCTGCCACTCCCTTCTGGCTTGTAGAGTTTCTGCTGAGAGATCAGCTGTTAACCTTATGGGGATTCCCTTGTGTGTTATTTGTTGTTTTTCCCTTGCTGCTTTTAATATGCTTTCTTTGTATTTAGTTTTTGACAGTTTGATTAATATGTGTCTTGGCGTATTTCTCCTTGGATTTATCCTGTATGGGACTCTCTGTGCTTCCTGGACTTCATTAACTATTTCCTTTCCCATATTAGGGTAGTTTTCAACTATAGTCTCTTCAAATATTTTCTCAGTCCCTTTCTTTTTCTCTTCTTCTTCTGGAACCACTATAATTCGAATGTTGGTGTGTTTAATGTTGTCCCAGAGGTCTCTGGGACCTCTGTTCTTTTCATTCTTTTTTCTTTATCCTGCTCTGCAGTAGTTATTTCCACTATTTTATCTTACAGGTCACTTATCCATTCTTCTGCCTCAGTTATTCTGCTATTGATCCCATCTAGAGTATTTTTAATTTCATTTATTGTGTTGTTCATCGTTGCTTGTTTCATCTTTAGTTCTTCTAGGTCCTTGTTAAATGTTTCTTGCATTTTGTCCATTCTATTTCCAAGATTTTGGATCATCTTTACTATCATTCTGAATTCTTTTTCAGGTAGACTGCCTATTTCCTCTTCATTTGTTAGGCCTGGTGGGTTTTTATCTTGTTCCTTCATCTGCTGTGTGTTTTTCTATCTTTTCATTTCGCTTATCCTACTGTGTTTGGGGTCTCCTTTTTGCAGGCTGCAGGTTCGTAGTTCCCATTGTTTTTGGTGTCTGTCCCCAGTGGCTAAGGTTGGTTCAGTGGGTTGTGTAGGCTTCCTGGTGGAGGGTACTAGTGCCTGTGTTCTGGTGGATGAGGCTGGATCTTGTCTTTCTGGTGGGCAGGTCCACGTCTGGTGGTGTGTTTTGGGGTGTCTGTGGACTTATTATGATTGTGGCACCCTCTCTACTAATGGGTGGGGTTGTGTTCCTGTCTTGCTAGTTGTTTAGCGTAGGGTGTCCAGCACTGTAGCTTGCTGGTCATTGAGTGAAGCTGGGTGCTGGTGTTGAGATGGAGATCTCTGGGAGATTTTCGCCGTTTGATATTATGTGGAGCTGGGAGGTCTCTTGTGGACCAGTGCCCTGAAGTTGGCTCTCCCACCTCAGAGGCACAGCACTGACTCCTGGCTGCAGCACCAAGAGCCTTTCATCCACACGGCTCAGAAGAAAAGGGAGAAAAAGTAGAAAGAAAGAATTAGTAGAAGTAGAAAGAAAGAAAGAGAGAGAGAGAGAGAGAGAGAGAAAGAAAGGAGGGAGGAAGGAAGGAAGGAAGGAGGGAAAGAAGGGAAAAAAAGAAAGATGATAACATAAAATAAAATAAAGGTAAAATATAATAAAGTTATTAAAATAAAAAATAATTATTAAAAATAATTTTTTTTAAAAAAGCAAAAACGGATGGTTGGAACCCTAGGACAAATGGTGGAAGCAAAGCTATACAGACAAAATCTCACACAGAAGCATACACATACACACTCACAAAAAGAGGAAAAGAGGAAAAAATCATAAATCTTGCTCTCAAAGTTCACCTCCTCAATTTGGGATTACTTAGTGGTTCTTTTGCAACCAGTAAACATATCTCTTCATAATTATTTCTAATCTGGTAGTTTCATCCTTTAATTCTCATATAAAAATGAATCAAATACATTGGGAAGCCAGAGACTTCTTTGGCCTTTCAGAGCTTAATATGACCAATCCTTTGCATAGCTCAAGTTTATTATCATTTATTACTACATTTAACCATCTGTAGAGTCTGTCTATATCTCTTTAGTTGAAGTAAACCAAGTACTCATATTTCTGGTAACTCCTTATGCCTATATTGTACTTATATGCCGCTCTTATGTAGTTAAATTTCTGATGAATAAAAATATTTCAGGGATGATGAGATTTTTGTATTTTGACTCCTTGAAGGTGAGATCATGAGATTTGGAATTGTATAGACTTGTATTTGAGCAAAATTTCCCCAGCCAAATCTATTAATAATAGTTGTTCCTAATTCTTTTACTGATCTAGCAAGTTATTTTAAATTTTTTTGGTCCCCACTTATTTCTTTCCTGGTTGCATGTCATCCCCTCAGTTCCACTTACTAATTAAATAGAATAACTTGCCTTTTGTAAATTATTCTTATTCTCTGATTATTTAGGTGTTCTCATCCTAGGAGCTGTGAACAGCTTTCTGGAATCTATGAACTCCCTGGAGTTATATGTGCGTGTGCGTGTGTGTGTTTTCTAATAGCTTTCATCTGATTCTCAAAAGCCTCATTAAGAAGGCTTATTTTGAGAATTCCCTGGTGATCCAGTGGTTAGGACTCCGAGCTTCCACTGCAGGGGGCACAGGTCCGATCCCTGGTCGGGGAACTAAGATCCCGCGTGCTGCGCAGCATGGCCAAAAAAAAAGATGGCTTAGTTTGTTTTTCTCAAAGGGACCTTTTCTCTCTACCTAAAATTTGAGCTCCCTGTGGTAAGGCACTTGGCCTCACGCTTGTTCTATAAGGAGTACAGTTAGCACAGTGGCAGCTTATGGAGAATGCTGACTGATTCACTGTTTCCCGAAGCAATGTAGTTTGTGACCATGCATTTAGAAGTGTTCCTCTAAATTGAATGATGTGTAAACTTCTTTTTTTTTTTTTTTTTTTTTTTTTT
>NW_006784922.1:5048935-5050491 GCF_000442215.2 Lipotes vexillifer | reverse complement strand
GACCCCCAACCACTGCGCCACCAGGGAAGCCCTGTGTAAACTTCTTTTAAAAGAGAAAAATGTTCACACCCACAACGTTGACTTAAATATATTTATTTTAATGATAATTATGTATGAAAGGAAAAGTCAGGTACAAACTTGTATTTAACAGTTTTATCACTACAACTAAAACAAATTAAAACAAATATTACAAAACTGCAGAGTAACATTTAAAATGACAATATCAGGATTACATACTGCTCTGGTACCTGCTTCCTTTATTTGCTTGTGCTTTGAGTTAGCATGTTAAGCATATGCAGTGTGAAGCTCAGGTCTATGACTTTTCTGATAAAAAGCCTTTAGTGATGGTTCCATGTTGCTCCGTGATACCATTTAGCCTCACTTTTCACGTGTACTTGGGCCTCTGATCTTTTCTCATTAGCTCAGGGCCGTGGAAATGGTACTACTTGGCCAACTTGATCATTAACACAAATGGAAATATGGCACTGAAACCATCGAGCAGTCTGAAATTCAAGGATAGTCATTACATAGCATCAATGAAATGTCAATAAAAAATGTTTAATGTATTAAATATTCATATTTCCCTAAGAATCATTTTTAGATTCCGCTTTGAGGAATACTGGCATAGAATGTATGAAGGGCCAGAGTTGGTGCAAAGTACTTTTAGTGCATTAATGGATATAACTTGATTTATAACTAGTCTAATTTAATATTTATACTTACAATGAGTGAGCCTGGGCTTAATTAATCCTTGTCTTCATAATGACTTTACCGAAATAATTATTTGGACCTAAGCTTTGTGGGGTTTTGTTGCTGCTGCTGCTGTTGTTGTTTTGTATTTGGCTTTGGTCATCTCTTATTCAAAACCCAGCCTTGCTTTGATCTGTCTCACCTACTGCAGGTAAACTAACCCAGCAGCCCAGGAGGGGTCCCAAGGGCGGGATAGGGAAAAATGTCTGCAGACCAGGAGTTAATGAGTTAACATGTGGTGGACTTCTGTAGTGAGTGGAAACATGGCACGCTTGACTTGGTGATTCCCAGTTTTCTCTAAAGATTTTCCCCCAAACGTCTGTATTTGAAAACAGTAACTATAATACTTAGTTAAGATCATATGCTTTTTTTTCAGGAAGTAAGTGTATCTTCCAGTCTAGTTCTGCCGCCCCACAGCTATGTGACTTTGCCTCTGTTAAAACGGGAATGATGGAAATAGGACTGTTATGATGATTCAATGAGATGGTGCATCAAAAATGCTCTGCATGGAGTGTGGCATATGCTAGGCTCCAGTGAATGTTTGCTGACATCTAACAGAATACTAGCATGGGAAGAAAAGTGTTCAAACTATCTAATTTTTTACTCAATTTATATACAGAGTACACAGGTAAAGGTCTGAGAAGAGGCTTCCCCAGTTTTCAACTTAGTGCTTAGATTTTGATACTCTGCAGTGTTTTTGGTGTAGAAGTTGGTGTACTCTTTTTTTTTTTTTTTTTTTTTTTTTTTTTTTTTTACAAGTCAGCATATCAAATTTCTCCCGGAATCTAAAGGGTCAGCCCACAATT
>NW_006784922.1:5036038-5048784 GCF_000442215.2 Lipotes vexillifer | reverse complement strand
CAGGCGGACTCTCAACCACCGCGCCACCAGGGAAGCCCCTCTTTTTTTTTTTTTTAATAAATTTATTTATTTATTGTTGGCTGCGTGTGGGCTTTCTCTAGTTGTGGCGAGCGGGGGCTACTCTTCATTGTGGTGCGTGGGCTTCTCACTGCGGTGGCTTTTCTTGTTGCGGAGCACGGGCTCTAGATGCACGGGCTTCAGTAGTTGTGGCGCACGTGGGTTTAGTAGTTGTGGCTCGTGGGCTCTAGAGCGTAGGCCCAGTAGTTGTGGCGCACGGGCTCAGCTGCTCCGAGCCATGTGGGATCTTACCAGGCCAGGGCTCAAACCTGTGTCCCCTGCATTGGCAGGCGGATTCTTAATCACTTCGCCACCAGGGAAGTCCTGAAGTTGGTGCACTCTTATTATTATTTCTTTTACGAGGGGAAGTACCATCTTCCAAGGTGCCTGTGGAGTCAATTATATTGTAACCTTGTAACCTCCTTGCTGCCCTCTGAATCTGCCCTTTTACCCTTTTCCAACCTAGTTATCCCTCAACTCCTCTAAATTCTGAGTCATCTTTCCAGTTCTGTCCTTTCTTTCCTCTCTGTCCTGGGGGACCCTGCAGCATGCCTTGCCTTCTCAGTACTTAGTGTGATGCTCAATACTAATGCAGCCGTAGCTACATTTGTTGCCCTTGCTCCAGCTTTGTGCTCCTTAGTTCCCAGGTGCTTCTCCATAGACATTTTTTTCTCAGTCCTTAATTCTGAGGCTAAATTGTATTATCTCCATTTAACTGATGTGAAAACCAAGGCCCAGAAAGTTTATTTAACTTGCCCAGTGTCTCATAGCTGGTAATTGATAAAAAGAGGATTAAAACTCTGGTCTTCATCTCTCCTTTGACTACTCCCTTTATTTCTTGTTGTTCTGTTATTCTCATCTTAAAAGGAGAAAGTGTTCATTTGGGGGTCGTGCACTTGGGATAAATTTTATCAATGGGAACTTACTTATAACAGCCTGAATTCAAATCCTGTCTTTACCAATTAATAGGTCCATGGTCTTGGTCAAGTGGACGTGGTCATAATGGCATCCAAATCATGGGTTACTATAAATTAAATAATATTTAGTGATTTTTTGTGCTGCATAAATGAAATTTATTTTTATATCATTACATTGCCATGTCCTTTAATTAAATTCATCTTAATGAGCTTACATTTTTGTGAACCTTTTTATTATTTTGTTCCTCTAGAAGTCTTTTTTTTCTTTATGAGAGATGTTGTATTTTTCCCTTCCAGTTTCATTCAGAAATAATTGAAAAACAGCACTGTATAAATTTAAGGTGTACAGCATAATGATTTGCATGATATACATCAGGAAATGATTACCATGATACGTTCAGTGAACATTCGTTACTTTATAACTGGAAGTTTGTACCTTTTGGCTACTTTCCTCCAATTCCCCCTCTCCCACCCCCCACCTCTGGTAACTACATATCTAATCTTTTTTTCTATAACTTTGTTTGCTTGTCTCTGAAGTATAATTGACCTACAACAGTATGTTAATTCCTGGTGTTCAACATAGTGAGTCGGTATTTCTATACATTTCAGTACATTTCAAAATGATCACCACAATATGTCTAGTCAACATCTGTCACCCTATGAAGATATGATATTATTATTAACTATATTCCCCACACTGTACATTTCATACCTGTGATTCATTTATTTTGTAACTAGAAGTTTGTACCTTTTAATCTCCCTCACCTATTTCTCCTCACCCCCACTGCAGCAACCACCTGTTTATTCTCTGTATCTATGACCCTGTTTCTGTTTAGTTGTGTCTGTTCATCTGGTTTTTAGATTCCACATAAAGTGAACTCATAGAGTACTTCTCTTTCTCTGACTTATTTTACTTAGCATAATACTCTCTAGGTCCATCCATGTTTTCGCCAATGGCAAGATTTCATTCCTTTCTATTGCTAAATAGTATTCCATTGTGTATATATACCACATCTTCTTTATCCATTCATCTACCGTTAGAAACTTAGGTTACTTTCATATCTTGGCTATTGTAAATAATGCTGCAATGAACATATTGGTGCATATATTTTTTCAAATTAGTGTTTTCATTTTCTCTGGATAAATACCCAGGACTGGATTTGCTGGATCACGTGGTAGTTCTGTTTTTAATTTTTTCAAGGAATCTTCATACTGTTTTCCATAGCAGCTGTGCCAATTTATGTACCCACCAACCATGCATGAGGGTTCCCTTTTCTCCACTTCTTTGCCAACACATTATTTGTTGTCCTTTGTTTTTAAGATTTTTTTTGATGTGGACCATTTTTAAAGTCTTTATTGAATTTTGTTACAATGTTGCTTCTGTTTTATGTCTTGGTTTTTTGTCTGCAAGGCATGTGGGATCTTAACTCCCTGACCAGGGATGGAACCCGCACCCCCTGCATTGGAAGGTGAAGTTGTAATCACTGGACCACCAGGGAAGTCCCATGTTGTCTTTTTGATAATAGCCGTTCTGACAGGTGTGAGGTGATATCTCATTGTAGTTTGCTTTGCATCCCCCTGATGATTAGTGATGGCGAGCATATTTTTAAGTGCCTGTTAGCCATCTGTATGTCTTATTTGGAAAATGTTGATTAAAGTCTTCTGCCCAGTTTTTAATCTGATTGTTTGGGGCTTTTTTGATGTTGTTTTATGAATTCTTTATATATTTTTGGATATTAACCCCTTATTTATATATTGTTTGCAAATGTTGTCTCCCATTCAGTAGGCAGCCTTTTTGTTTTGCTGATGGTTTCCTTTGCTGTGCAAAAGCTTTTTAGTTTCAGTAGTCCCATTTGTTTACTTTTGCTTTTGTTTCCCTTGCCTGAGGAGACATGTTCAAAAATATATTGCTAAGATCCATGTCAAAAAGCATACTGCCTATGTTTTCTTTTAACAGTTTTATGGTTTCAGGTCTTGCATTTAATTATTTAATCCATTTTGAGTTTATTTTTTTATATGGTGTCAGAAAGTAGTCCAGTTTGATTCTTTTGCATGCAGCTGTCCAGTTTTCCAACACTGTTTATTAAAGAGGCTGTCTTTTCTCCATTGTATATTCTTGCCTCCTTTGTTGTAGATTAATTGACCGCATAAGTAGGTTCATCCTGGGCTGTCTCTTCTTTATGTTCTGTTGATCTATGTGTCTTTTTTTGGTGCCAGTACCATACTGTTTTGATTACTGTAGCTTTGTAGTATCGTTTGAAATCAAGGAGCATGATACCTCTAGCTTTGTTCTTTCTTCAGATTGTTTTTGGCTATTCAGGGTCTTTCATGTTTCCATAAAAAAATTTAGAATTAGTTTTTCTAGTTCTGTGAAAAATTCCGTTGATAGGGATTTTGATAGGGATTTCAGTGACTCTATAGATTGCCTGGGGTGGAATGGCTATTTTAACAATATTGATTCTTCCAGTCTGTGAGCACAGTATATCTTTCCATTTGTTAGTGTCTTCAGTGTCTTTCATCAGTGCCTTATAGAGAAATATGAAATGAAATAATATTTGTAAAAACACCTGGAAGGGTTCCTTGTGTCTATGAAACATGATGTAGGTGTGTTAAACAAATAAAATAAAATGACTTCATAATATAAGCAAATGAAAAAGTGGTTTTTCTTTTCCCAGAAATGTCTTTTTCATAGGTAATCTTCATCTCTGAGCTCTTATGCTGCCTGTCTTTCCTTTTAGAAAGTCACAAAACTGAAGTGTTTGGGTATTTGGTCTTATGCTCACAATCTTTAGCAATATCTTCTTTGCTACTCAGAAATCCTTTCTTCCATTTCTTACTTACTCTGTTCCTTTTGCTTGGACCCTCTCTCTCCTTCTGAGTACAGTGCTTGGCATAAAGTGAAAAACATGAAAAATGTCTTTCTTTAATGAAATCTCCTCCCTTGCTTGCTTTCCCTCTAATCATTCTACCAGTGACAAATGGCAGTAGACTTTCCCTCATTGGAAGTGGAAGGATGAGAGCCCAGGCTTTTCTAAGAGAAACACACACAGAAGAGTACTCGTATTATTTTAAAATACTTACTGTAATTTGTTATTCTGTAAATACTTGAGCATCTACTGTGTGTCAGGCACTGTGTGTTTGGGTGTGAAGGCATTGGGACGTGCAGTAATAGGACACATGTAGCATCTTGTAAGTTTCACCAGTGCTTACTCAAATTAGCATAGCAAAATATTTCCCACTAGAAGGGATCAGGGGACCTCCGTGCACTTTCACATGTGCTACCTCATTTATTATACTACTATACTGTCTTTTCACTTTTGAATCTCCAATACCTAAGTGTATTGCACCAACAGGCACAAAATGTTTCTTGTCTAAATGGATTTGTAATCTATTCTGTACATAGTAGGATAACATTTTCTTCCCATTTTGCTATCCAGTTACTCCCTTCTCCCATTACTAAATAATTCTCTCCCTGCTGATTCGTTATACCTCATCATATTTAATATATGTCCCGTAATGTCTTGTTTCTTTCTGTGCTCTGTGTTTTCTTTAACCAGTACCACACTCTTTTTAGCAACTGTAGACATAGATTTTCATTATTCTTCAGGTTTTTATGTGATAGGCTCATCTCTTCTGTTTTTTTTTTTCACCTATTCATTTTGTTCTAGGTAAATGTTAGAATTGTATTTGAGGTTCACTCACCATGCCACATTTCCCTAAATGGAATATTAAAAATATACATTTCATTTAGAGGGAAGTGTCATCTTATGGTATCTTTTTTTTCATTCTAGAAGTGTTTGTTATACTCAGCTTAACCATACTGATAATAGCTTCTTTTTGTAAAGTGTTTTTTTTTTCCTTTTTCTTACAGATCACAGTTTTCTCATTAAGATACCTTGAAGTATTTTTAACTTTTTTAATATATAAATAGAATTTTTAAAACCACATTTTGTTTTCGTTATTGGTAGCAAAAGGGTTACATTTTATATATTTATATGGGATCTGTCCAGGCTACGTAACTCTTTTATTAACTCTGATAGGTTTTCAATTGATTCTGTTTGGCTTTCTTGACATAAAATTACGTCATGTACAAATGACAATTTTTATTCTTCAGTATCTTTATCTCTTTTTTAACTGTCATATCACATTGAACCCTATTCTCAAGTAAGCATTACATAACAATCATGGTAGATGGTTTGCTCCTGGAATGCTTCTAGTGCCTTGTGAAGTGAAAGACTGTTAGTGCACAATACACTCTCTAGTGTAAGAAATACTACAATTAAAAGGGACATAAAACTGAACATTTTTCTTACATTACATAGTAATTTTGTCACATAGTGTTCTGTGCATATTTAATGAAGAATTGCTTGCCATCCAGAAAGAGAAATATCTTCAGGAAATGAGTAAATTGCCTGAATTTAGTGGACTGATCCCTTTTAATCAGAAGAACTCTTTCTTGATTGGTTCTACAGTGAGGACGCTAATTTCTATGCTCTAGTCATGAGTTTAGAGAGGAATTGGGTCAAAACCCACCAAACCATCAGTTGAATGCCTTAGAGGGCCTGCAGTGTAGGAACAGAGGCCAGTCAGAAGTAGGCTAAATCATTCCAAAAGTGCAATAACCTTGAATCAGCTCAGGCTATGATTGGGTTAAATGTGATTCATTCTCCGTCTAGAAGAGGAAGAGTAACCCTTTTTGGTAGAAGATGACATTATTTAGAGCATGTGTTCTCAAGGTGGGTAATATCTCTCCCAAGAGGGTAAACCTTGGTTCTTAAGTGGTGAAAAAATATTGACTATTACAGTGGTTTGTGTTTTTTAAAGGTCACAACACATAAAGAGATATACAGTATATCTGTGTTATTAAGATGCCGTGGGTGGGGTGGGGGAAACACTGACTTAGATTCTTCAGGGTTTTTTTACACAACACCTGATAATCAAAAGTTATAAGTATCCTGGGCTTCCCTGGTGGCGCAGTGGTTGAGAGTCCGCCTGCCGATGCAGGGGACACGGGTTCGTGCCCTGGTCCGGGAGGATCCCACATGCCACGGAGCGGCTAGGCCCATGAGCCATGGCCACTGAGCCTGCGTGTCCGGAGCCTGTGCTCCGCAACGGGAGAGGCCACAACAGTGAGAGGCCCGCGTATCGCAAAAAAAAAAAAAAAAAAAAAGTTATAAGTATCCTAAGAGACAAGCCCATATGACCAAAATACATGAGAAAAGAAAGGGAACATAATTTATAGTTGGAATTTTGCCCCAAAGATTGAATAGAATGTAGGGACTTAAAAATAACATGACTAATATGTTAAAAAGAAAGAAAAAAATGGAAAGTTTCACCAAGGAATTGAAATTTGTGGAAAAAGAGGCAAATAGAAAATTTTATGACTGAAAAATACAGTGTCTGAAATTAAGAGCTCTTTGAATAGGTTTAACAGCAGATTAGACACAGCAGAAGACAGTATTCATAAATTAGAAGACAGGTTAATAGAAAATATCCAAACTGAACCAGAGAGAAGAAATAATATATGCATGTATTTCCACTGGCTAATGATTTGAAAAGAACCATATTTTTCCATATCCCTACAAGGAATAGGTATTTTAATGCTGTTTATATTTTTCCACTTTATGTATAAAGTGATATTTCATTGTTACTTTACTTTGCATTTCACTACCAAAACATTTTATGTTTTATTTTCCTGTTTAGGTGTTCTTTTCTGAGAAATATTTATTCATATATTTACCATTATGTCTCTGGGAGTGTATACTTGTTTTATCAATTTGTACATTTTCTTGTATATGAGATATAACCTTTTGTTGTCTCCATTACAAACATATTTTCTAGATCTATATGTAAAATAGTTGATTAATATGCTATTTTAATTTTCAGCAAAAAAATATGGATTTGTATACTGACAATTATACTGGAAGTGTATATAAAATGATACAAATTAGCCTTCAGTGAAGTAAGTCAGACAGAGAAAGACAAATATCATATGGTATCACATATATGTGGAATCTAAAAGTATGATACAAATGAACTTATTTACAAAACAGAAATAGACTCACAGACATAGGAAACACTCTTATGGTTACCAAAGGGGATAGTGGAGGGTGGGGGAGGGATAAATTAGGAGTTTGGGATTAATTTATACACACTACTATATATAAAATAGGTAAACAACAAGGACCTACTGTATAGCACAGGGAACTATACTCAATATCTTTTTTTTTTTTTAGGCAAGAAGTAGATTTATTAATATAGGACGCTTGCGAGGGATACGAGCACAGTCGAGGGGCCCTACCCCCAGAACTAAGTGGGAAAGCAGGTTTTTTTAGGGAGACACACACTCCACAGACAGAGGGCAGGCTGTCTCGGAAGGCGAGAGGCCCTGAAATATAGGGTGGTTAGTTTGTATGGGCTGGGTAATTCCATAGGCTAACAAGTGGGAGGATTATTCTCACTATTTTGGAGAAGGGGTGGGGATTTCCAGGGGTATCTTGTAATAACCTATAATGGAAAAGAATCTGAAAAAGAATATATATATATATATATACGTATATGTATATATCTGAATCACTTTGCTATACACTGGAAGCTGACACAACATTGTAAATCAACTGTACTTTAATAAAAAAAAATAAACTTTCACAATTGATTCTAAATTACATTGATTAGAATAGAGTAATTGTTTTCTATATTCCAGACTGTCACATGTACAAGTTTGTGTGTGCAGGTATTTCATAATTACGCTTGTAATTTAGCTTGTATGACAAAAGCTGTTGGAGATAACTTTATGTTCTCAGTTAACTTTCTTAATGATTTTCTTTTTGGTCTTGGATTAATTATGTCATTTTACTTTATGTTTGGAAATTAATGTAACTATTGTCTAATTTTCACATTACACATTTATTTAGGTATAATTAAATAGCTAGTAGCTTACATGCAGTTCAGTGTAACACTCTGTTACTGATACCAACATGAAAGTGTGTCTCTTTGTGAAAGTGGGAGGGTGCACGTATGCTGTTCCCTTGTAGATCCAGAATTGTTGGATTATTGGCTTACATACATACAAAAATTTTCCATTGATTTCTCCCTGTCATGATAAAGTAGCCATGATAGATGTCATACCTCAAATGTTTCATTAAGGGCAATTCTCTCATGAAAGATAGTTCATCTGAGGATTGCTTGCTTATTTTGGCTTTGAAGACTGGCCATCCCAGTTCTACCACTTACCACCCCACTTAACCTTAGACAAGTTAAATAACCTTTCTAGGTCTTAATTTCATTACCAGTGAAATGAGGTTGATGATAGTATCACCTCATAGAATTAAATGTGATAACGCATGTCAGGTGCTCACCCAGAGCAAGCATTTATGAATAGAAACTGTAGTTAGCATTTCTGGTAAAACCTGCCTGTTCACATTTTACAGAGGTCAGACTCAGATTAAAGAGTATTCAAAGATTCTTCCCTGTGTTCTAAAGTTGTTACTGCTTTTAAAAAGTGAGCAGTGACTGCAGGGAAGTTTCACGTGTCCAGATAGATCTTGATGTCATTATCTCATGGAAGCTGTAGCACAGCAGCTGAAATATATTTACATAAAATTAAGATAGTAAGAAATTCCAAGAGGCATATTTGTTTAATAGCATTGCATGGTGAAATCACTTTGTCAAATTCTGTCTTTAAGCCAAAATTACTGCTAATAGTACTTAAGACTTTTTAGTATTTATTTGAATATTTCCATTCTTTCTCTTGGAATGCCAAGCTATCAGTTACAATAAGGAGAGCTGTGTGCTTACAGAACAGTCCTGTCTTTTCCCTATGGTAGCATTCTGAAATATTTGGAGGCTATGCTGAACGCATATGCTTTTCTTCTTTTTTTAAAGAATCAAAGAGCATGAAAAATGGTAGAAATTTCAAAATGATTCTGAAGTAGCAAAGATATGCTTTGCACTCACTGGTCTTCTCTGATAAGTCAGTGTCAGTTTTCAAGGAACCTCAAGGGTTCTGGTGACATTAACATTACATATCTTACATAAATGTTGAGTTTTTTTTAAGGTACAGGTAGCCCTCTTCTCACTTTCTGCTCTGTGGTTGAGCATGATTCCTATTTTTAAAGCATTATGGGGTATTTTCTGATTTTGCTATTTTAAAAAAATTTTGCAATTTATATTTTGTTCTGAATGGTTTTGGTGCAGTTAATTGCTTTTTGCATTGCCATGTATGTTACGTTGCATCTATTTCTAAAATAATGGGTTAGTGTTCCCATTAATAGAGAATATTGGTTCTGAATGACCTATATGATAAGCAGTAACCTTATTTGTATAGTTGTTTTAAAGGTTACAAACACCTACCCACTGGTTGCTCTGAGAGTTTTTAAAATAAAAATCTTCAAAGTGATCTTTGGATTATATCCTTTTACTAGTTAAAAGATTTCTATCATGATAAACTTTTAAGTTGGTGGTAATTTGGCTTTAATTTGAAACTTTATTTTAGAGCAATAGAAGACACTGAAACTTCTTTCTAAATAAAACTGTTTCTTTACAAGGGACAACATTTGTAAAGCACTTATGAGAGTGTCTGGCCCAATACATCTCAAATCTCTCCCCTCCCTCTACCTTTTTCTATGTTACTTCTGATGCCTCTTTTCCCAGTAGTTATAGACACATGAATTTATAGCTGTGTTCTGTACCAGTTTTCTGTTGCTGTGTAACTAATTACCATAAGCTTAATGGCTTAAAACAACACCCGTTTATCATCTCCTAGTTCTGGACATCAGAAGTCTGGGCAGGGCTCAGCTCTGTTCTCTTCCCAGCTCACATGGTCAGCAGAATTCAGCTCCTTACAATTGCTGAGTTCACAGTATCTTCCACCTTCTTTGGTCCAGTGAAGCCATTCTCTGGTGCTTCCCCTTCTTCAAGTATTTGCCTGATTAGGTCAGGCCCACACAAGATAATTTCCTTTTGATTAACTCAGCGCCAGCTGATGAGTAATCAAGTCATTGGTGTGATATTCCATCATCTTGACAGGTCTGGCCACAGTGGACCGAGCGGGGGTGGGGGGGAGTATACATGAGTGTAAGTTATTGGGGTCTTCTTAGAATTCTGCCTGTCATATCCTGGGCTTTTAAATTTTTTCTCTGAGGAAAGAAATACATGAACATGACTACTTCCTGGTGGCGAGGCTGTGTTATGACCTCCATTTTACAAACGAGTGAAACTTAGACTCACAGAAACAAAATCACTGGCTCAAGGTCTCACTGACTTAAAGGGCCAAACAAAAATCCTTAGAGGCAGAATCGCCAATTGAGGGAAAGCCTCATTTTTAGTTGCTTTTTCTTAAACAGACACAGGTTTTCAAATGAGCTCTTTTTGAACAGTTCACGTTCAGATGCTTGTTTGAGACCTCTGAACTCACTTCCCCAGGGAAGCTATGCCAGAAATGATGGGTGAGTTCCCAGGCTGCCCCACAGAATCCGACTGAACACATACTCTCAGGCAAATTGTCTGAGTAGTCCAGAACCCCTCAGGCCCTAATCCCTGAGCTCCATGGAGACCATCAAAGGTCCTGGCACTGTGCAGCTGGTGTGGCTGCCTTGTGTGATGGAAGTCCCCGAGGCCCGGGCCACCCAGGGAGGGCAGGAGGAGATGCTGCCCTCAGCTGTCTTTGTGCCTGCTGGCAGGTAGATGGGGACAGCAGTAATATCTGCTTCTGTTGTCATGGGAGAGGCTTCCAGCGTTGAGTATTGGGATCATATTTCGTTTATCAATTAGGTAATTATGTTATACTCTATATACAGAATCTTGTTAGTTGAATTATCTTGTGTACAGAATCATTTGGCAAGTGATGTCAGGTTTTTAAATGGGGCCATTAAATTTGTGCCATAGCTTATGTGTGAAACTATTCGACAATCATTTCTACTCTTCACTTTTCTGTAACCATATTCTTTTGGATATATATTTTAAAAATGGCTTAGAAAGCTTATATCAAGCTAAATATCTACCTGTTAGCTAGAATCGTTTCAAAATAGCACAGCCTGTCTTTCTCTCTCCTTCCCATCTTGAGATCTATCACGTTCTTCCTGTCTTTCAAACGTGCTTGAGGAAAGAGAGAGAAACGTGAATGATTCCCAGGGAATCCCCACAGACAGAAGGAGCCACTCTCAGGCTGAAATTATTGAAGAGAACCGAGGTGGTGCCCATGACCGTAATACAGGGGGAACTGTGTCGGTGAAGGTCAGATGGAAGGTGACTGAGAAGAGAAGTGAGAGGAAGGACTATCTGGTTTTATTTTTCTTTAACTCCTTTTGTTGCTTTGCCTTCAGTTTTATAGCTCAGTGTCATGCTTTGTGACTTTGAGGAAATTATTGAACTTTATGGATCTTAGAAACAAAGTGCTGATGTTTGCCTACATTTAAACTTTTTTTTTTAAATCCTAAATTTTACTTTCTTTTCATTCACTGCCTCAGGTAAAATAAATAAATGAATGAATTCTATTCCCTTTTGATCTTCATTTCAGGTTATTCAAAATGTATGGCTGACAGCCTTCAAAGGAATAATGCAGACCTTGGATGTTTTATTCAGTGTATTGCTGCTCTGCCCTTTGCTGCAGCTATTCAAATTGCTACAGAAGTGCCTGAAAGGTTGTCATGGATTTTGCCAGCAGTAAATGACAAGTCGTAATATATACGGCAAATATTCTAGGTGTATTGGAAATTACCGTCTCAGCCCCTAATTCATGGAGTTTGTTTGTTTCCCATGTAATACTCAAAGTTCAGTCTAAATTCTTTGTCAGATAGATTCGGGTCTTATCTCACATGCAATGTGTGGAGTAAAAATAATTTAGAATGCAATCACAAGTGGGAAAGCAGTAACTTTTTAAAAGCGCATAGTAACTTTTTAAACAGATTGGGGTTTTTTGTTTGTTTTTGGGTTTTTTTTTGCGGTATGCAGGCCTCTCACTGTTGTGGCCTCTTCCGTTGCGGAGCACAGGCTCCAGACGCACAGGCTCAGCGGCCATGGCTCACGGGCCCAGCCGCTGCACGGCATGTGGGATCCTCCCAGACCGGGGCACGAACCCATGTCCCTGCATCGGCAGGCGGACTGTCAACCACTGCGCCACCAGGGAAGCCCAAACAGATTGTTTTTAACAGTTCTGTGCCATTGGGACAAATGCCATTCCCTTTTTATACCCTCTCCCTTTAAGATGTCTACTTACTTTTGCATTGGCTGCAGTGAAATCTTTCTAAGATTATTACCTTAGTGCCCCCTAATGAAATGTAAATAAAATGAATGATTACAGCTTGACTATGGGTCCAGTATTTATGAGGCTCCTGGTAACTTGCTGCATAAATTTAAGTATGTGAGTAAATTCTCTTAGGGACAGTCAATATGAAAGTATTTTATTTTTCTTTCCTATTTTTTATGACGTACTAATTCTTTTCACCTCTGAATTCTTTATTGTTGTTTCTGCCCTAGAAGAAGTAGGACCCTGGAAAACGGACATATTTTTTTTCTGGATGACTTTTATGGTCCCTGTAGGGTTTGGACCAGACGTGAGTTTCAGCCTGATCCTGACCTGTCAAAGGAACGTTAAAATAAAGGAACACAGCTTTTTAAAAAAATTCCTATACCGTATCCATCTCCACACGAGGAAAAAAATGTATGAACATTTCTCTCTTCTGCATTTTCTCATAAAGCACATCAAATTTCAGTCTATACGGGCTTCCCTGGTGGCGCAGTGGTTGAGAGTCCGCCTGCCGATGCAGGGGACAC
>NW_006784922.1:5026673-5035778 GCF_000442215.2 Lipotes vexillifer | reverse complement strand
CCACAAAAAAAAAAAAAAAAAAAAAATTTCAATCTGTACTTTTATGGAAATCATGAGGGAATGGGTTAACATTGTTTTCTGATTACTTACGGATTTCAAGTATTTTAAGTTTTCCACTTTGCCATCTAGATATTGGAAGCTAACCTCCCGCTCACTTTATTCTCAATACCAATTTCACTGCAGTCTTTTCTTTCTAAAAGAGTTATTATAGTGAAATTTCCATAGGACGGTCTCTTCCCTGCTGTAATGCTTATCCATCCTTCAAAGCATTTTCTCTGGCAGGAGACAGAATAACCCTTAAAGCTTGTGCCAACCAGGCTCAGGCCCCACAGGAAAGGAAAGTTGAATTTTAATTTTAATTATGATCATTTGAGATCATAAGACATTTTGTGTCGTAATGTTGGTTCTCAGGAATTTGATTCTTTTCGAGGCAACAGCGTACGATGTGAGGAGGAAGCTTGGGACTGAACCTGGTAAAGATACATTAACATTTATTTAATTATGTTGTGCTATCTGGAGACTTTAAAAAAAAATTCCTCTCCCATGCAAAATATGAAGGAAAATAAGAGCATCTAGATGACAGGCTTCTCATATGAAGTGACTGTCCCTCTCATCCACAAGGCAGGTGTCACAGGCCCCATCCATTCTGAATCCCACATTTGTAAAGAAGGGGGTGGGGTGATGAAGAGGATTGGTGGCTTATAGGACTTAAACCCGCTCAAAGACTGAGCTCCCAAGTTGGCTGAGCAGATAGAAAAGGAAAGGTGAAGATGAAAACCCATGTCGTTTTCTGATTTGGATTATTTGTCTTGGAACCAAAGACTGAGTTCTGTTAGAATGTGGGCATGATAAGAGAGATGTATAATCCGATTCCAAGTTTTAGGTTATCTGAGATGGAGTAAGGCGTTGCTGATATTCACATAAAAACTGTGTCATGTCATCAGAGATTCCTCTTGAGCGGTTCTCTGCTGTTTGGCATGACAGAATTATCAAAATTTGTGGCCTTACACTTCTCCTTTCTCACCCTCTGAAACTCAAAGCCTTTTTGTTGGCTCTGCCCATCTCTGCTGCTGGTCCAGGGCCAGCCACCTCAGCCCCTCTCTCTCCAGGTAGCTCTCCGGTGCACTTTGCAAGCTATATGGCTATTATTGCTGTTCACAGATGATGCCATCTGTATCACTGGCTTGCATGGACTTGAATAAAACATTGCACGCTGGACCTCTCAAGATAGCCCAGAGTGATTCTGATTTCTCTAGTCAAGAATGGTAACTAAACCTTCTAGAAATAATCTCTAGAAGTTGAATTTGATGCCTTCACCCCTGTGACTCTACTTCTAGTTTTCTTTGTTAACTGTTCTTTGTCAAGTACTTATTGAGTGCCTTCTATGTGTGAGCACTGTGCTAAGTAAACATTTAGTATAAAATGGTGAACAGAAAAGGCATGACCCCTGCCCTTATGGGGTTTATATTAATATATATTAATTAAAATTTACCCTGTTTGTGATAAGTGCTCCAAAGTAAAAGAGCAGAATGTTCTAGGTGAAGATAATTATAGGTCTAATTTAGATCAGGAGGTCAGGGGAGGCCCCTTTGAGCAAGTGATGTTTAAGTTGAGGTAAATATTTTAATTTAGTAAAGTAGAAGAAAGGCATTTTTTGTAAGATAAATTTGAATTGTTTTATCATAGGGTTCTTAAAGCAGTTGAAGTCATAGATCCTTCATAAATATTTAATCTTACAGTGCTAAGTGTTAAACTTTAGATGTTACCAAAAAAACCCCGAAAAATTTAAAAAATTCAAAATGTATAAAATGTTTATAAATAATAATCCTTATTAAGGGGAAGAATATTGGGGACAAAGAGTAAATATTGTGGTAAAATGGTTGAATATGGAAATAATGAGGGTTGCGAATGAAGATAATTACTTATTTTGGCAACAGGAAAGGTCTGAGTTCAGACAACAAATTTGAGTAACTACGATGTGTCAGAGTGTGTACTAGGAGATAAGATGCCGTGTCAACCGCCACAAGTGTGCCATTTAGTTCAGAAACAGATGATGTCCTTCAGTAATCCTAAAAACCAAAAATGTTCAGTACACTGGTCTAAGAGGCACTTGATTTTGGGGAGGGAGCAGATGTTTTAACATAATGTCAATATTAGGTCAAGAAAATAAAAGTAAAGTTAATTAGGGTTTAAATGGATCTCTGTTGAATGTTGTATGCTATAAATGTAGACTATATCTTCCCACTGCACTTTGCAATAGTTAAGGAACATTCATCAAATTGATCCTTCAGGGCTTCCCTGGTGGCGCAGTGGTTGAGAGTCCGCCTGCCGATGCAGGGGACACAGGGTCGTGCCCCGGTCCGGGAAGATCCCACATGCTGTGGAGCGGCTGGGCCCGTGAGCCACGGCCGCTGAGCCTGCGCGTCCGGAGCCAGTGCTCTGCAACGGGAGAGGCCACAACAGTGAGAGGCCCGCGTACCGCAAAAAAAAAAAAAAAAGAAAGAAAAATTGATCCTTCATTAGGCTACAGAAAGCAATCTCAATAAATTATCCAAAGCAGAGTATTACAGGTTCTCTTCTCTTCCTAGCTGGGTGACCTTGGACAAGTTAATTACCACTTCTCTGCCTCCTTTCCTCATTTGTAAAATGGGTTCAAGTATATGAAATTGACACAAATGCTACAAGTTAGATATCTTCATAATATAATACTAGAAATTAACAAGATTTTTCAAAAATTTTGGGAATGTTCTCCTAAATGAAATTTGACTAAAAGAAAAACATAAAAATTATAATTAGAAATTCTTTAAAGGATAATAATGATCAACCAAAATATTACAAATTTAAAAATTCAAGTTCTGCTCAGGAGAAAATAGTTTAAAATGTGTTTTTCAGCATATAGAAAGCATTTTGTGTTTTCAGGTGACCCATCTCCATGTTGCAAAATTCACTGATCTTTGATTTTATAAGATGCTTATTTCAGCAATTCCTGGTGTCCTGAAAAGGTCCTATATTTGCATCGAAAGACTTTAATTTTCAACGGAAGAAATGGGAATTAGAGAAGGATTTTCAGATTACAAAAAAGTGATATTTGTATTTCAGACTGCATTCTCTTTTTGGTTTTCTTCTTTGGATTCATGATGCCACCTAGGCCCAGCTTATTTGTACTTGGGGGACAGCTCTTACAAGCTAAAAAAAAAGTTGACTGTGAGGGAGATGAGATAGGATACACTCTTTTTAAAAAACTTTTAAAAATACACATTGATGAAGATGGAAAATACAACACTAACAACATGTAGTTCTCTTTGTGTTGCTTGGCTAATTGAAATAGGCGTGAGCCCTCATTTTCTCTTTTGCGCAAACAAGATGCTTGAAGTCCGAGCAGATATTATGACCACAAAGCCAACATTAGTCTTTCCAGACTTTAATTTCACCTTTTGTTTTGTTTTGTAGAACTTGGAATATCAGGGTTGAAATCAATATAAAGTCTGTTGTTAAGGCAAACAAGTTTGGGCTAACTTGTCCTTCCTTCCCCCGCTTCCTCCCCCAGAATATAGCCAATAAAACCTTTTCCGTAAAATCCTATTTTTAAGCCAAGTAAACATTTTATATTAAAACTAGGAAATACTGATTTTCTTTATTATTTCCAGGAAGGTGCACATAATAGTTATTCAGTAAATGTTCGCTGAAGGAATGGCAGCTATCAAACATGGAATGTAAAGAAATGGCATTTGTCTTTTCATTGCTCTGATGGTCTCCATCGAGTGCATTGCACCTAGTCATGTAATTTTGGTGTTTTTGTTACTATGACTTCAAACAGCAGGGCAACACACATATATGGGTCATCTGTTACGGGTTGTCAGATTGTCATAGCATTTCATTAATAACTCAGTGATATGCTTGACTTGGAATTATGCAAGATATGTTGGGGCCAGAAATTTCAGAAAGATGAGCATTTTTAAAAGAAGGCTATAGATCTTCAATGATGATGCAAACATTTGTGCCTCTTTGTTGCACATTGTCTTCCCCAGGTTCCAAAACCTGGTGTGTCCATACATGTTGATGATAACATTTCCCTAAAAGAGCTTAACTACTGCATATGGCCCTTTATGTTTAAAATTCACTGATGATCTTCTGGGTTTTTCCTTCTTTCTTTTAACTGGTTTGAATTTACCGTTCTCCCCCTCTTATTTAAAAGGTAAGGTTTTTCTTCCATTTGTCAATCTTCACGTTACGGCTTTAGGTCTCTATAGATGTTGCCTCTATTATTTATAAAGGTTTTCACATAGCTTCAACTGTGGAAAATGCCTTAATTGTGTAATTCACAGTGCGAAAAAAATTTTAAATGTATTAAAAAATTAGACATCATTAGGATAACCTATTGAAGAAGGCCTTTCTCTAATGAGGAACTCTGCTAATGTGGGTTGAGCTCTTGAAAGATGATGGTGTGGCTGTTAATGGGTCAGCAGTTAACAAAAATAGAAAATAGTAAGGATGGCGCTATATAGTCTTTGCCCCTGATAATCTATCCAAACAGGAGATAACTATGGTGTTGCTGAGTGTGGAGACAGAAGAGGTCTGTTATCAGTTTTCACCTCTAGAAAGTGCTTTGTAGTTTGTGGAGCTTTTTCCCAAGCCCTGTGTCATTTAATTTAATTTTTGTTTGTTGGCCATTTTTGACAGTTTACCTGTCCAAAAATAGAGTTTACTAGCTTACCTTTTGGGTTACGTATCCAGAATATATCTGATTTTATGCAATATGTTTTCCAAAATGCTACTGAAAATCAATTTTTGGTGAATTAAGTATGTTGAATATCTTACCTAGAAAAATGCTCCTGGAATCATTTTGTCAAGTAAATGTCAATGCTTATACTTTATGATCTGGAAAAAGTGTAGTGTACTTTAATAAAAAGAACAAAGTAGTTGGGGTCAGAAAAATCTGACTTACTAACTATATAATGCTGAGTGAATAATTAATTATTTTGGTCCCAGATACCCCCATAAAATTTGCCCCTTTACTTTAGCATTCTGTATTTTCTGAATATTTGGGTTTGTATTTTCCTGTGGATTTGTCCCTTTATTCCATTTTCTAGTTTTCTATTTTCTTTGGTTCTGACCTAATGCACTTGTACCTTTGTGTATGTGTGTGTACTTTTGCTTTTTTACTTTGCTTCATTTATTAATTTAACAAATAGTGAGTAGCCTATATGTGTATTCTTACATGTTGCCCCAAATCCTGCATGGAATGATGTAGAGTATAAATAAGTTTTTAACAAGAGGGAGTATATTTGAGAAGCGTGTGAGAAAGCTGTAAAACCTCTAAAATAGATTCTTTACTTTTATGAGAAATGCAGCTTGAGACTTAGAGGAATCCCCAGATTCACAAGTTTGAGGAATTTTCAAACTGTGTATATCGATATAACCAGCACTTAGGTCAAGAAACAGAACATTATTTGTCCCTCAGGAGCACCCTTCGTACTTCCTGTCACTACCACCATAACCGCTATCTTGACTTCTAAAAGTATAGATTGGTTTGGCCTGATTTTGAACTTCCTATAAGTAGAGTCATAGGATAGGTATACATTTCTTTTCTTTTCTTTTCTTTTTTTAATTGTGAAATACACATAACAAAATTTACCATATTTTTAAGTGTACTGTCCTGTGGCATTAAGTGCCTTCACATTGCTGGGCAACTATCACCACCTTACCTCCACAGAACCTTTTCATCTTTCCAGACTGAAATTCCATACCCATTAAAACACTAACTCCCCATTCTCCCCTCTCCCAAGCCCTGGCAACCACCGTTCTACTTTCTGTCTCTAGGAATCTGACTATTCTAGGTACCTCATATAAGTGGAATTGTATAATATTTATCCTGTTGAGGCTGGCTTATGTCACTTAACATACCTTCAAGGTTCACCCATGTTACAGCATATGTCAAAATGTCCTTCCCTTTTCAGGCTGAATAGCATTCCATTTCATGTGTATATCATATTTGGTTTATCTGTTCAGCCATCGATGGACACCTCCATCTTTCTGTTGCAGACCGGTCTGTGTGCTCTGTAGGTCTGCTGCATGGCTGTTTTCTTGGGATTTCCTTTTACCATCACTACGCTCATCCTGGTAATTCCCTTCACTTCTCTCCATGCACTGTCCTTTCCTTGGTCTTATGCATTTCTCTTAAATGGTTTACTTCATTGTTTAGCATATCCCCCAGTGCTTTCTTGAGAAAAGGTGTACCGGTGGTTAATTTGGTACCTTATATGTCTTAGGCTATCTTTAGCAAACTATGTAGATGATGGTGATAAGCCTCTGTCGAGAAAGGATCTCGTTTTGTTTGGGGAAGGAAGAGGAACAGGAGAGAGCAGGAGACAGGGAGGGGAGAAAGAGAAGATGCTTCTGCCTTGACCTTTCCTCATCATGCCGCACTAGGAGGGGTCCTATCTGAGTCATCTTGCTTCTCTAATGTCTTGCCCATAGGAAGCAGTTGAGGTATGTCCTTCAATGAATGAACACACATGGGCAGCCTCATGATACCCGCTTTATGAAGTGATGGACAATCCTTAGAGGTCACTAACTGGCTTCTCAAAAAGGCCTGCTTGAACAACCAACACCCATTATTAAACATAGCACTAAAATCGAAACCTGGTTCTTTATCTCCATGGCAGATGGAACAGATTCCTCCTTTAACTTTTATTCTGTCCTTCTTCCTGTTTTGCCAAATGATAAAATCCTTAAGAATCAAACTTTTATACGATTCATCCTTACATCCCACACGATGCCATGCATTACATAAATGCTTAACAAATATTTGTTGCGTTACTGCAATCAGACATGTGACTTTCTTTAAGGCCATTAAATGAGCCAGCCTGTCCCAGCTTCAGAGGCTTTGCAATTGCTGTTCCCTCTGTCTGTGGTACTTTTTTCCCGACTCTTCATGAGCTGGTTCCTTTTCATTCTGCAGATGAAGCTTGCACATCACTGAGTCCTTCTGGTCCCGATCTAAAAGCACCGTCTACTCCCTGAGTCACTGATTGTCGTATCACCTGTGGTGGCCCCTACACAATACCCATCCTTATCAGAAATGATCTTAGTTATGTCTTTATTTAGTTTCCCCAACTCAAATGGACTCCACGGATGTATCTTTCCCTCTCATTCACTGCTGTATCTCTCATACCTAGAATAGGGACTGCTAAATAAAATTTTGTTTTTATTAAAAAAAATTTTTTTGAAGCATAGTTGATTTGCAATGTTTCAGGTATACAGTAAAATGATTATGAGTTATATCAGCTATTGAGAGAGTGAAAATGTTAATAATATGGTCTAACTATTACTGGGTTATGTGAGTTGTAAAAGAAGAGAGCAGACACACACACACATACACACCTTTTTTGAACGTTTTCCTCAACTATGCTCACCTTTTAAGAATATATAAATAATTGAACATTCAGGCAGGGTGATACTCATTTTCACTCTTGCCTTAAGGTTTTGTATCTTTCTTGAATCTAGAGAGACAAAATATCAGAAAATATTGGATTGGGGAGATCTGCCCCTTGAATTTCGTCTAAGAAGTCAAACCCTTAAGTGTAAATCCTGTCTGCCTATGTGCCTCAGGTCAATGTACCCAGCCAGACGTGTGAGACACCCTTTTATCTGTGGCCTCGGAATCAGGGTGGAACTCATTTGGCTGTAGTTTGGGATGTCTTGCTTTGCAGATTTCCGTATCTAGGTTACCGCTTGGGTGTGGCATGGAGACCCTGGTAATTAGGTTTCTGTGATTACAGGTACTGCTGGGGCTCTGGTTGTAAGAAAGCCCTTCCCCCTGAAAACAGGACAGAGCCCTTCCCCCTGAAAACAGAACATTGCCTACGCTTAGGTTAGTAATATTGCTGAGAGAGGAAACATGGACTGAGAAGTGAAACAATAAGACTGCTTTTTTTTTCCCCCTAAGCTGAGTGCAGTGAAATGAGAACCCAAATGTTTGAAACTGGTTAATGATGCTGAGGGTCCTGCAGAAATTGACGCTTGCCTTTACAGCAGGATTCCTAGAGCAGCACTGTTTTTTTTTTTTTTAATAGAGGTTTTGCGAATTCGTTTTTTATAAGTTTATTTATTTATTTTTGATTGTGTTGGGTCTTTGTTGCTGCATGTGGGCTTTCTATAGTTGTGGCAAACGGGGGCTACTCTTCATTGCTGTGGCTTCTCATTGCGGTGGCTTCTCTTGTTGTGGAGCACGGGCTCTAGGCGCACGGGCTTCAGTAGCTGTGGCGCACGGGCTTAGTTGCTCCGTGGCATGTGGGATCTTCCCGGACCAGGGATCAAACCCGTGTCCCCTGCATTGGCAGGCAGATTCATAACCACTGAGCCACCAGGGAAGTCCATAGAGCAGCACTTTTGATTTGGGGTTGGGTAATTCTTCATTGTGGGGATGGCTTGTGCATTGCAGGGTGCTCAGCAACGTCCCTGGCCTCTGCCCAGGTGTGACAACCAAAACTGTCTCCAAACATTGCCAGCCCTAGTTGAGAACTACTGCTCTAGGGAATACATAGAAGAACCCTGCCTTAAGCCATGCCACTGGGTTTGTTCAAAACCCATACGTATTACCACCATTAATGTGGCTGCGTGGTTTCCTTTCCCGTACATAAGAAGAGAAGACTGCTTAACTCCAGCCAGTGTGCATGTCTTCTTAGTGATGCCAGAGTAGTTTAAACCAGTGTCTTCCCCAAATACTCATCTCCCGTCAAAATGCAGCCCCCTAGTCTAGTGTGACCTTGGTTTTCTCTGCACGCACATGTGAGGAGCTGGGCCTTGGTGTGTGCCTTCCAGCCAGTGGGGGCCTTTCTGGGTCTTCATGTGGTATCTGAATATGTCCTCATCTTCCAGTTTCTTGGAGGCCACTCTCTGAGGTCATGGCTCTGGCACTTACGTTATCTAATGCTGTGGAGATCTATAATTATAAGAAAAAGGAGGGTAAGTCTCTTTGGTTGGTGGTTGCAGCAGTATAGGGAGGGGCATTTATTCATATTTCAGCAGATAGGTATCAGATACCTGTGTGAGCCGTTCTTGGCACTGGAGATACAAACGACCCAGTTACCTTCTTGGAGCCTC
>NW_006784922.1:5023542-5026663 GCF_000442215.2 Lipotes vexillifer | reverse complement strand
AGGGAAAGACAGACGATCAAAAAATGAATATAAAATATGTCCAGTGATGATAAGTGCTGAGGAGAGAAAGACATTAGGATGATAAGGAAGCACTAGGTGTGGGGAAGGCTTGCAATTTCACATAGGGAGGACGTTTGGATGCCTCAAGGGAAAAGAGTTTCAGGCAGAGGAAGCAGTAAATGCAAAAGCCCTGGGGTAGGAGTGTGCTTGGTGTATGTGAAGAACAGCCAGGAGTGAGAGCAGGGGTGTAGGGGAAGAGGCCAGGGAGGTGGGCCTGTACATGTCATGTGGAGCTTTTCAGGCCTGGGAAGAACTTTTCTTCAATTTTTTATTACAGAAAATTTCAAACATGTACTAGACAGAAGAGTATAATGAACCCCCTATCTACCTATCACCCAGGCTTACTAAATAGTAACTCAGGGATAGTTTTCTTTTATATATAGTATGGGGTTGGCCAAAAAGTTCGGGAAAAAAACCTGTGGAAAAACCCAAACTTTTTGGCCAATGTGATATATCTTATAATCCCTCTCCAGATTGATTTGAAGCAAAGCCTAGACATATTATTTTATCTGTGAATATTTTGGGGTGTATATCTGGAAGGTAAGGAATTAAAAATGATCCTGATCCCAATGTTATTCTTAAAAATAATTGGTTACTATTAACAAATACCCAGTGTGTGTGTATGTGTGTGTGTGTGTGTGTGTGTGTGTATGTCTATTATACTGATTATTTTCTAAATGTTTGATTATGTGTTTGATATCAGGACTCCAAACAAAGTTTTTATGTTGTAATTAGTCATTGTAACTCTTAAGTCTTTTTTAATGTTGAGGTTCTCTTTCCATCTTTTTTTTTTTTTTTTTTTTACAGCAACAAATTATAGCTGATTAAAAAGCGAAGAGAATTTATGTGAGAGAAAATGACGGATTCCATAAAAGAGAGAGGGGCAATGGGGGAAATAACCTGGATGGAGGGCCTGTCATCTAGCAGGAAGAGTAAGGGATCAATGCCTCCTTGACTGTTTTGCCCTGGGGGGCTGGTGGGGTCCACTGCTGCCCTCAGTGCCAGGGTCTCCTCCCCAAGGCTCCCCGTTCTAAGTGGGTGTTTGCAAACAAGCCAGGGTGTATCAGTGTAGCCTAATGGCGTTTCTAATTGCTCTCTGGGAAAGGTGGGCTGGCCTGGACCCCGGAGACTGGGCCCAGAGCGGGACCAAGGCCGGGAGAGGGGCTCCCTGTTGGGCAGAGGCAGGTGGGAGAGGCGCAGGGTGCAGGCAGGACCCGCAGGGTGACAGAGGCGGCCTCAAAGGGTCAGTGCAGAGCTCTCCAGGGAGCCGAAGCCCGCAGCTGGGGAAGAAGGGGTTAAGAGCCCCTGAATTCGAGCAAGGCCAAAGCTACTGGGAAAGCATATCTGGCGGGGGGGGGAATAACCATTTTTTTTTTTTTTTTTTTTTTTTTCCCTCCCGCTTTGAAAATGTTTAAGAAATCAGATCATTTGTTCTGGCTTTCACAGTCTAGCTTTTGCTGATCATGTTTTTGTGATATTAACATGTTCCTTTGTCACTCTGTTTCCTGTAAAATGATATTTTGATGTAGAGGCTTGGTTGTGTCCGGGGTGATGTGGCTTTTTTTGGTGAAACTACATCATAGGTGTTGCCTCAAGCAGCATATAATACCCAGCTGTCTCTTTGTGATGTCAGCAGTCATTGTTGGTTATGGCTGAGATCTGTTGATTGCTTAGGGTTTCAAAAATGGTGCTAATCTCATTTTGTCACCCCTTCTTTATTTACCACTTGGAATATGTCTATGAAGAGAATCATTTCCCATCTATGAGGTGGAATTTATAGGGAAAACAGGATAAGTGCTTGCTTTTTTTCCTTTACCAGTTTTCAAAATTAATTGGGTAGTTTTCCAGCATCCTCCAAAGATGACCCTGGCTGGCCAGCTGGCTTCCTTCCTTTTTTCCTTTTTTGTTTTTGTTTTTTTTTTTAATAATACACAATGTATTTATTTATTTATTTATGGCTGTGTTGGGTCTTCATTTCTGTGCATGGGCTTTCTCTAGTTGTGGCAAGTGGGGGTCACTCTTCATCGCGGTGCGCAGGCCTCTCACTATCGCGGCCTCTGTTGTTGCGGAGCACAGGCTCCAGACGCGCAGGCTCAGTAATTGTGGCTCACGGGCCCAGTTGCTCCATGGCATGTGGGATTTTCCCAGACCAGGGCTCGAACCTGTGTCGTCTGCATTGGCAGGCAGATTCTCAACCACTGCGCCACCAGGGAAGCCCCTCACCTTCTTGAACTCATGATTTCAAACTTTGGATACATTTTAATGTATTGCTATTGTCAATCCTATTGATGCTCAGTTGTCCCATTTTTTTGGCCAAGTTGCTAGATTTTTGGCTTTTATTTGGAATAAGAGGGAAGCTAGTGGAAGATTTTGAGCGGAGGAGTGATATATTGTGGCAATGATCATTTTGGAGTTTGTGTGGCCAAACAGGGAAGAAGTAGGGAGTCCAGTTAGAAGGAAATTACAGTAATCTAGTCAGGACGTGGTGCATCTTGGATCACTGTGATTTGGGTGGAAAGAATGGTGAGATTCTGGGTATTTTAGCAAAGAAGCTTATTTGGCGGGGGAGGGTAGAATGGGGAGCAAAGATGATCCCTCCTCTTTTGTATTCCATTGTATCTTTATTATTTCTTATTGTTATGCTTTTATGCTAATTACAGATATTTGTTTACATTCTGTCTGCCTCCCTGTGGTCACTAACCAATGACTGTGTTCCCCGTGTGGATTTGTTGCCTCTAACAGGGAGGAAGGTTGGTTAGTTTTGTGAGCTCACACAGAAGGAGAAGTAACATTAACAAATGCCCCAGAGCATATTGGCAGGTTAGGATATAGAGAAAGGGTATGGGAAGATCACGTGAACCTCCTCTGGCCCACATGAACCTTTGTAGGTTTAGAAACAGGTGACCCTCTAGATGGTGCAGAGCTGAGGGTGACTTTGTGAAAATGAGAAATAATAGGGTGGAAGCAGCACAGAGCATTGGTTCAAGCTTGGCAAAGTGGGAAGCAGGCTGGATTTCAGCCCTGACTTCCCTCCCTGCCCAGCACCCTTGTACAGGGCACA
>NW_006784922.1:5017379-5023532 GCF_000442215.2 Lipotes vexillifer | reverse complement strand
CCCGCACCCTTGTACAGGGCCCAACCTGAACAACTGCACACGCCATTCCTGCATATGACAGCCCCTGGGACAGGAGTAAACACACCCGAATCTAATTCCGGCACTGCCACCAACTGTGGGCCCTCAGCTTCGTCATCTGTGAAAAGATGGAGTTTGACTTCATGGCCTTTTAAATGTAACCACTTGAACACAGTTGTTTCACCACAGCTTGGCTATGTGTGGGTAGACTTGCAGTGCTTGAAAATGAGAAATCTTGCTAAAATAAAATCCTAATTTGTTCTAGTATTTCTTCTCAACAAACCAGTGGTTGCCAAATTTTAAAACATTTTAAAATGCATTAGAGGAAGTGAGTCAGATACGTTCTTCATACACAACAGTGGAAGTACACTGAGTTCCAAGTTATGAATACTGTGAAAAATTGTGTTCCTTGAATAAATACAGGATGAAACTTTTAGTCTTCCAGAATATATGTTCTCCCTTTCCTTATTTGTATTTGATTGCTCGTTAACGTATGTATGTATCACTGTGACATTCTTAAAAATCAGCTTTCCAAAATAAAAATACAAACTCCAATCTCTTGTGTATCCAGTTGGTATTTTCCCATTGTTGGGCTTTGCCTGTTCACACAAGTCTGCCTCACAGCAGAGTTCAACTTCCCCCAAATTAAAGCAGTTAGTTTATTCCTCTTTCTGATGATTGCCATATATAGAAAAAAAAAATCTATTTATTTTCATTGGGCACCGATCCCCGTGTCTTTCTTGTGGAACATGACTGATTTTGTTAACTCCACCAAGGAAAGAATAAGCAGAACTTCCTCAGGGTGGCCACATTCTATTCAGGCGCATCCCCGGGAGGTGGGGGATAGTTGAGGTTTGCTGAGATAAACTCTTTTACAAGTATGATACCATTGCTTTGTTATTATTTTTTCCAGTCTGCATGGTGAAAAGGACTTTTCATTTCACTGAGGTGAAAACTGGGTCTGTGAGAGGAGCGACTTTCTTAAAAAAAAAAAAAAACCCAGAAACCAATTACTTGATATGCAGAGCCGAAAGCCTCATTCCCTTAACGAAATCAGTGCAGTGTGCACTGCCGTTAACCTGAGGAAAGCGGCTGACATCCCTTGATTATGACTGGAGGTGGAAAGACCCAAACTTGCAGGATTCCCCTCCCCCTCGAGAGATTGTTAGTCCAGCCCTTTCTAGAGGTTCGTTTCGGCTCTCTGTCATCACCGGGACGCTAGCAGGGAATATGTGTCATGGTTACAATAGAGTGTGGTAACATATAACAACCATGAAAGCCCAGCGGGAAAGGCTACAGATTCCGGGGCTGACCTTGGAGTAAGTATTGTCTCTCTTTAATATTTTAATGCTTTCTGCATGGCACTCGCTTTCCTGCGACCAGTAGCTATTTAGCATTTGTTTGTACTGACAGCCTCAGAGCACTGCAGTGTGAGCTGGAAGGAACATGTCTTAAATGTATGGCATTTGATTTCAGCTGATGTGGAAGCCCAGACCCAGCATTTTGCGTTGCAGTCAGGGGAAAAGAGCTGCTGCATATTTAAAGTTACTAAACCTCAGTGCTGGAAACATCTTAACAGCTCATTGTGAAAGAATGTATCAGCAGGCCTGTGGTGTGTCTGTCTTTTTTTTCCTTCTCTCTTACTGTTTGTTTATCCCCATGCTGCCTTGTTCTAAAGAAGGGCCTCTGTCTGTCTTGAATAACAGAAGACATTACAATGGATAAGAGTGCAAAAGAAGGGTTATTTGTGACACTCATTAGATGTGATCCATGTTTTATCTGTGCAACAGAATAGTAATGAACTGTAGTACATTTTGCATCCTCTCTGCAGAGTCTCCATCCACCGCATGCAGTGTGTTTACCTAGTTGAGCTCTGTGTTTGCTTAGCTGGGTTTTTTTTGTTTTTTTTTTTTAACCCATAAACGCATCTGACTGCCTTCTGATTTGATGCAGCCACGTAAAATGCCCACATCTAATTTGTGGAGAAGTTAAACATCTGTGATGAAGGAAGTGTCAGCAAATTTTTATTTTAAATCTGTTTGTCAAAGATGCAGCAGCTATGAGTTAGTCTGTGCTGGCACACTTAAAATAATTAGCAGTACAATAGAAATCTGGTAGAAAAATATAAATATGTCTTCTAACTTGCAGTACAGATATAAAATTACATTTTCATTGAAATCTGTGCAACCCAAATCATCTCATACTGGACTCCTTCCAGGAGGAGACTGCAGGGGAGACCTGTACCCAGTTCTGAGGGGTAACTTTTCCTCTTGAACCCTGTAGGTGCCTCATACAAGGGAAACTGTTTCCTTGGTTAATAAGTGAATAAAAACATGACATTTCTGAAGTGATGTGAGCACTTTCTTAATCAGTTCTTGCTCTAAAATTATACACTGATTTTTACTGACAAGTGATCACTTATAAAAGTTAGAGGGCTCCTACAACCCTCTTGCTAGATGTGGCTTTTTATATAATAGAGATACAAAGAGTATTTACCCATTGCCTACTATTTTGTCCCCATCTCCACCCTGGCATTCAGCCCTCCTCACCTATGTGGAATATTTTAGTGGCATGCATGAATTTTTCTACTTAACCCTCATCCCTCTAGCATTCTGGAAATGCACAGCTCAGATGCCCATGGCTCTGTGTGCCAGGCCCAGGAACTTAGCTTTAACCCCCAGTTTCACTTTGACCTCTATTTCTGATTGTGCTGCTTCCTTGCTGTCTTCTTTGGCCTTGGTATATACCATTTCACATTACACCTTTTCTTTCTTTCGTTTTTGGTATCTCATCCACGTTAACAGGAGATGCTTCAAAGTTACTCTGTAAAATACAAACTCAGTTGTATTCATTGTTCCATCTATAATTTGAAAGACTGAGGTATGCCACAAATTTTATGATGATGCAGGCCATACAGGTCAGCTCAACACAGGGGGTTCCGTGCATTTTGTTTTCATCCCAGGCCACACCCCCTCAGTCTAGGCTCTACCCTGGTACATGTCACTGTGCATCTGAAATAGTTTATCCTTTACCTGAGGAGCTTGAGACAGTAGATGAAATTAGAGTATCACTCTTCAATGTCATTGTCCTGTTAGCGTGAAATTCACTTTGAACGTTTTGTTTACCTTGAAATGTAAAACTCCTCTTAGGAAGACATAGCTGACTTTACATTCATTCATGGCGAAAGATAATTCTGCAGTCTTTGAGTAAATTCAGTTTCTTGACACTGCAGAGAATGGTTATAATGGAAAGTCTTATCATTGATTTTATTGAGAGCACATTTAGTGTATATAATTTTATTTATTTGGGGACCTTTTAACAGACTAACTCTGCAGAACAGCTTCTGTATGTTCTCTCATGAGATGTTTCTGCTTTTCTTCAGGAGACTTTATTCCATAGGTACTGCAGCACAGACTCTTACACTAGTATATTTTATACTCTGTAGAGGCAATTCAGAATTTTCCATCTGGTTTATCAATAACATGAGGCAGTTTCTAATTCCTCTTTCAGAAAGTGGAATCCTGGATGTGAGACAGCAAATATATAAGTATTTCAGAAATGAATGGATTATTAATTTATTCAGAAATTTCTGACATGTAGATAGCCTATGCATGGATTTCTGATTTCTGAGAAACTGGGTCTTTTTTTTTTCTTCCTTTTTTCAATTTTGGTATAGAATTAGGTTCACAGATACTTCATAGCACACGTGATAATGTATCTCAGCTTGGAGGCATTGAGTGGCTTCAATGCCTTTGCGTGCCTATTTTAGGACCAGAAGGAACAGATAAGACCGTACTTAGACTAAATGATGGCTGTATCAGTGGGCATTCAGGAGGGCTTTCCAATGAGCTGCTAAGTTAGAGTACAGTATGCTTAAGAGCAGCAGCTTTTTGAACGTGCTCTGAATTGTAGAAGGAAACCAATTCCTTAGTTTGCCGAGTACTGGCACCAAACCAGAGAATGGTTTTAGAAGATATAAAATGTTACTCTATTAAAACATTTTATTAAACAAATTGGAGCATTGTGAGCAATGATTTACATTTTGGTTTAAAACAAATACAGCCAAGTCTCAATTATCCACATAATGGGAAACAAGGATGGCATTAAGAATTTGGGAAGCCTAAATCTGATTCTAGCCACTGTTGCCACTTCTCTGTTCAGTGAAGGGCACAACCAGCTTGAATTAGCCAATATGCCTTTGCAAAGGTAACCAATTACCTTTGCCTAAGGTAAGAAAATGTGGTTACGATGTAGAGTCAGGGACCAAAGGAGAGGCAGAAGAATGTTAAGAAACTCATTGCAATATAGCAGGAGTTTCCAGGGCTCACTTCAGCCTAAGAGTTGGTACTAGAACACTTAGCTAATTCTTATTTTGACTTTGCCATGTGAAAATAATTAAAATTGACTAGTATTAACTTCATATTTTGATAGATCTGTTGGCAAAATTGTTGCAAGTAAGATATCTGACCAATTTGTTTCCTTTCGTCCCTAAAAGAGAAGAGACTTGAGGCCAAAAGGAAAAAAGATAAAGGGACTGTAAGCTCACCACCCCATGCTGAATATTTGAGAGCTGGCTGGTGAATATGCTTGGTGGTTTGGATGGGTTGTTGGGAGTAGGAATTATAATGGTCCCTCGATAGATGAACTTGAAAAAACCTCTTTGGAGAGTAAAACACTTTACAACCATATGTGAGACATTTTGAAGTTACTTATGAATATAAGCGTAAGAACACTTTTTACCATGAGAATTAGACAAAATGTTGCCGGGTATTTTTCACTGCAAAGCGCTTAAAAATATGGAAATGTTTGTTGCTTTGCTTTTTAAAAACTACAGTATTTAACCTGAATTTTCATTTCTGTTCTGATAACTACTTCCCTATAGTTCTGCTACAGATTCACCATTGGTTCTTAATCAGAAATAGAATATTCTCAATATAAAAAACAGCACTGACTTGACTTTGCAAAAAATCACATGTCGAACAAATCTGCCAAGTTGCTCTGTGACAAAGAAAAGGCACAAAGAAAAATGGCAGCAGTAGTTTTGAGAATGTAAATTTCAGCAGGGAGCATTATGCTTGTTCTCTGTTTTAGAGCTAAAAAGGGGCACGTGATTAGATGATTACCTAGTGGTACTGATAAGCATGCCGTGATCATTCTCGCCTAAAGGGAACACAGTCCCTTCAATGAGCTGTGCTATTTTTACTGCCATCATTTCTCCCACTTGGAATGACATTATTTTAACTTTCAGTCTCACTCCACGGAGCCTGAGTCCAACCCCATCCAGCCCAGGCAGTCCCTGTAGTCCTCTCTTCGCTTTTCACTTCTGGAGGTAAGCGCGCTCCAGTGCCTGCCCGGGGCTGCTTTGTCTTCCCTTCCCTTCCCCCAGATCCCACCACGAGTATTTGAACACTTTGGACCACAGTAGGCAATAAACAGTTTTTTCTTAACTGTTTTTTTAGTATTAACATAAAGTAAGGAAACTTGTTGAGCTGTTTACTTGATGACTTACAGGAACACTGAGAAAATGTACTATGCTTGTCCCATTGAGCATATCTTACTAATGTTTCCCTTACTGTCCAGTGATTGATTAGTTGTTTGTTTGATTCCTGTGTGTGTATTACATGTGGCTTTCCTTAGGAAATGGTCTGCACTGAATTTCATGAATTTTGATCCATCTTTTATAATGATACCGTTTATGACAATTTCTAAGAAACGTTTTCTGATTCACGTTAGAGTATCATATCTGTTGCCACAAATTATTTTATATCCTGTTATTTACAGGACAAAGTACTTGAATTGTCTAAAACCATTAGTAGTTTTAAATGTTTTTTAGAATTCCCAGTTACATACCCCACCCTCTCACTCATGGGCTGATATAAATTCATTCTTCTTTGTTCTCTAGAGAAATATCTTCAAGGAACTATACTTGCATTTTAGCCTAGTTTGTTACAAGAGTACATAAGAGAAAATGCTGTTAGTATTGTATGTATAGTACATACGCTCTGTTAGGATTTTTGTGAATTTAGTGTCTGTGGGTAGAGCTGGTCTCCCTGTATCTAATCAGAAAAAATACAGAGTATCCAGCTTCCCCTCACCCTTTTTTAATCCTAAAGGAGAAAGTAGAAGCAAACTCTC
>NW_006784922.1:4978789-5017369 GCF_000442215.2 Lipotes vexillifer | reverse complement strand
AAGAGTGATTTAAATGACTTTTTAATTAATGAATACTTTTTGTTTCATGTATGCAAATGAATGAAAAACTTGCCATGCATGACCAGTTCCTTAAAAATACTCACTTACAAGCTTTATGCTTAAATATCAGTGGGACAATTTAACAAATTTGTCTCTCTCATTTTTCTAAAATAAAGACTGAACCAAAATCTGAAGAATTGACTAGGGAAATGAACGAACGACTTTGAACTTTGGTTCTACTCTTCTGCCGATGGGATTATGTTTATTATTTTAAAAGTGACTTTCAACATGAAGGTTCCACTAATAGCTTTTATAAAGCATCCCCTGAATATAATAGATCCTAAAGCATAGGAAGAGTTTTCTGACAATACAGAGAATTCCATCACTCTTGTAGCTAGTCTATTTTTGGTAATCCAACCACAAGTACTTGGAGTGTCTTCTGAACTTTTTTCTTCAGTGTAACATGACTTTATGAAATGCTCACGTTTCCTCTTCTTTTTCCTTCCCAAAGACAATAGGCTATTCGAAATAAAGGTGTTATCAGTAGTGGAGAAGAGAGACTCAGGGTAAATGATGTGGTAGTGCAGAGGAGGATGAGGTTCTGAAAACTGTTTTTGGAGAGAGATGTTTTTAGGACTGGTGATATTGGAGCTGAACCATGAAAAGTGGGGGGTTTCAATGGGGAGAGATGGTTGTAAAGAACAAAACCGGACAAAGAATAAAACAAAGGCAAGGAGGTGAGAGAGTGTGGCACATTGTAGAAATGGTGTGTATGGCTAGAAGATAGGGTGGGTGAGGTAGAAGAAAAGCATGGACTTGTACAGAGTTTGATAAGGACTTATACATTAATTTGGGACCATGCTTATGTAGGGCCTTGGATACTGAGCTAAAAAGTTTGACCTTCATTTTGTAAGCATTCCAGAGTATTGGAAGATTTTTTTGAAAAAAGGAAATGACCGATCCAAGCTCAGACTGGGAAAATTTACCTTTACCGAGCTATTCTTTAGGAATAGATAGGATTTTAGGTAGAAACTCCAATGAGGATGCTGGTACGATGTTTCATGAATAACAGGTCCTGGATTAGGACAATTGCAGTGAATTAAATTAAAAATGGCAGAGAACTTGATAGCTGACAGAAAGCTTTCTATCTCTTTCAATTTAATCCACCTGACACTAGGCAGGACGGAATATTGCTTCTGTTTATAGATGAAGATGCTAACACATTTAGATATTTAAGGGGCGTAACTAGCCTAGGATTCAAAATGAAGTCTCAGATCTTTCCACTGTGACTAACTTAAGACAGACACATTGCCATGGGATCATTTATATGGGGTTTAAATTATCCAGTTTAGGTAGACTTTGTGACCTCCTTTAGTCATTTTTATTTCCCCAGTGCCTTTCTCAATGCCTGGAATATAGTTAAGTGTTTGCAAAATGTTTATTAAAGAATGAATGAATGAGTGAATTGGAAATAGAAGATGTATTGATTACAGTGCTGCTTACAAATCAGCCACCGTACAGTTGGCTCAGATACAATGGAATTGTATTTCTCACTCACAGAACAAGAGGGATCTGGGGTAGGGGGTTCTTCAACACATGGCCTTTAAGGTTGCCCTGGCCATCATTGCAGCTGGTGGAAAAGGGAAAGAGCACGAGAGATAGTGCATTGCCAGACCTGAGAGTGGCATGCATTACTTTCACTCCCATTCCACTGCCTAGAATTTAGTATTCTACTACACCTAAGGACAAGGAAGGCTGGAAAATACAGCTTCCCTGTGTCCAGAAAACAGAGAAAATGAGTTTGGTAAATAGACAGCAATCTTTGTTACAGAGGTTGAAAGAAAGGTGCACACAGTAGGTGTTCAGTGGATAGTTTTGAATGAATGATTGACACTCCGATTTCTAGCATTAACTGAGCAGAACCCAAGAGAGAGAATTGGAGAGGGAGGAAAATTACAGAAATGATGAGTTTGGTCTTGACCACACTGAGACATCTCTAGGTAGAGATAGCTGGTTGGCCGCCTGGAGTTGGGTGTCTCCAACAGTGTGCCCCCAGATGATGGTCTAATGTGCATGGTAGAGATTCCAAATAGGTTCATGCTATTACCACAGAAAAGCATTTATTGCATCCCTGCGTAGAATTTTTTTTCTTCCATTGATTGTGATGGATCAGATTTCTTCTTGTTCCTTTTTAATGAGTGGAGGTTGAACGTCCGGGGAGAGTGATGGTGGTGAGCATTGACAGTGTCTGTGCCCTTTTGAGGTGCTGACACACAGAGTTTCTAAATGCGGCAGTGGAATATTCTGTTCCTTTCATGGTGAAGCCCTGGAGGCAGGCTGTGCTGGGATGGGAGTTACCCTCCTACCCTCTGTCTCCATGGGCTTCCTGAGAGTTGCCCTGAAATGAGAGATCTGTAGCTTATGGGGCAGCTCAGCTGCTAAATGAAATGTAAATTTAGTTGAGTATGTCTCAGGAGTGTAACCTTACACTGCTACAGGGGGGCTACAGGGGCTATAGCAAGGCACATTTTGGCTCCGTATGAGGGGAGGAATTTTCTAAGAAAGCTTTCAGAGTGTAGAATGGGCCGGATCATCAGACCATCAGTTTCACACCACTGGAACTCTCCCAGGAAGGCCAAGTTCCCACTAACCTGGAAAGTTGTAGAACAGAGAATTCAACCACATTATTCCCAAATGCCCTTTCATCCTGAAATTCTGACATCCTTGCCTTGCAGCAGGGTTGGAGAAAGAAAGGCAAAACACAGTTTGTCCACAAGCTTAAAAAAAAGCAAAACATGGCCCGAATATCCATTTATCCATATCAATGTGATAGAAAACATCCTAAAAACCTTGAGTGGAATTTATATATGCCTTCCCTTTCTCCCTTCTGAGGCAACCATAGCCACTCAGAATTTCCACAATCCCCAGTACTTAATAAATTTACTTCCATTTAGTGGCTGTTTCATATAATGATGACATCAGTGCTTCATGAGTAATGTGGATATGATCCAGGCCAGCTCATAATCTGGACTGTGATTATTAGGTAGCAAGATTCCAAAGGAAGCTCCCTCATTTTACATTCTCAGGATCTTTCTTTGGCACCTGGCAGGCCTTGCCCTCAATAGGGACCAGTAAGTAGCTGGGGGCTGGCTACCGTTCCTCAGGGACAACATTGCTGTTGATACAGTGATGTTCTTTTGCATTTTCATCACATGCCCCAAATTCTGAGTGGAAGGCAACCATTAGAGCCTCTGCTGCACTTCCTGCACTCCTTCTATTTTACTTAATCCATCCTTTTGTTCACCTCCCCATTTGGTTTGTGGAGTCTCGAGATGTTCGACACACAGCTAGGCCAGAGGTAGCAGTGGAGTGGCTATTCCATTTCTTCTCCTTTCCCCTCCCAAATCCCCATCTCCCTGCTTCAGCTGGGACTGAAATCACACACACCCCACACAGCTGGTAGGATTCAGTACTAGTTTCAGAGAAGACTATTGCCATTGTGCCATAAACTTCACGAGGACAAGGATTTCTTTTTTTTTTTTTTTTCCACAGATGTATCCACAAAGCCTAAAATAGTGCCTGACACACATAGTAGAGGCTTCATAAGTGTGTATGGATGGAATGAATGTGATTCCCTGGGACTCCAGCCTGGTCTGTTGTTTTTACCTGTGCTCACAACATGGCACACTCTTACATAGGATGTATGCTTTGGGATTGGTGCTGACACCTTGAGAGGTAGGGCATGCATTTTGATGCTGCCATAAGTATTAAATTATAACCTTCAAAATGTAAAAACTGACCAGGTATTAATTATAAATAAAAGTTCAAGGAGAGAGTAGAAAGGCATTATTATAGAAAGGTAAACCTCAGAGTATATTAGCAACTGTACCTGGCTATGGTGATGGGCAGAGAAAGCAATCTCAAAGTCACGGCAGATGACATGCTGAAGAGGCTAAGTCTCTTTAATGAAAGAGAGTTAAATGTAAGCCCCGCGGAATGGAGGCCTGTCTATTTTGCTACCTCCGCCTCCCTGACACCTATAACAGCACTTGGTATATAGCAGATAGATACTTTATAAAATCAATTAGCTATTGTCGTTGAAGGTGCTTTGAAGCAGCAAGAGAGTTTTAATTGGGGACTTTGGGGGCTGCTTTGTAAAAACAGAAGCCCTTCCGTGAGTCTGTGTTCTCTCATGGTGTGATTCTAGCCTTGCCTAGAGCTGGGCCACTGCTGTCCTTTTTCTATGGGGCTCGTGTTCCCCAGTGTACTGCAGACCCCACCTGGCTGGCTCCTTTCATTCCTGTTACCTGACCGGCCCTGGAGGAGTTGAGTTATGGGACCCCAAAATACTAGCAGTATGGTGCCTGAATCTTGATCACTGCCCCCAGCACATAGAAGCTTTGAGACCTTGGGCAAGTCATGAACTTCATTGACCTTCACCTACCTTGCCCAAGAATAAGAATAATCTCTTATAAGCATTTAGTGGGATAAATTTCTATTAGCAAGAATGGGACCTGTGGTGGTCCTAAAGTCGGTAGGAAGGACAGGTAGAGGATACTTTAGCAGAGGAGGGCATTGGGGATGATGGTCACCTAGTCCAATTTTTGCCAAGAGCTTGTCCATTTGTCCTGCTGCTGCTAGAAAGGTTACTGGGTGTCCACAGCTACCTGAATCCCCCTCACTCCACTTGTTGCCATGGTGAGGGGTAGACATAATAAGCATTTACCAAATACATGGCAATATGCTGTGATTTTGTGCCTCCTTTTTTTTTAATGTCTTCCTTTTTAAAATTTTTTATTGAAATATAGATGGTTTACAATGTTGTGTTAGTTTCAGGTGTACAGTTAAATGATTCAGTTATATATATATATATATATATATATATATATATATATATTCTTTTTGCATTTTGATGCTGCCATAAGTATTAAATTATAACCTTCAAAATGTAAAAACTGACCAGGTATTAATTATAAATAAAAGTTCAAGGAGAGAGTAGAAAGGCATTATTATAGAAAGGTAAACCTCAGAGTATATTAGCAACTGTACCTGGCTATGGTGATGGGCAGAGAAAGCAATCTCAAAGTCACGGCAGATGACATGCTGAAGAGGCTAAGTCTCTTTAATGAAAGAGAGTTAAATGTAAGCCCCGCGGAATGGAGGCCTGTCTATTTTGCTACCTCCGCCTCCCTGACACCTATAACAGCACTTGGTATATAGCAGATAGATACTTTATAAAATCAATTAGCTATTGTCGTTGAAGGTGCTTTGAAGCAGCAAGAGAGTTTTAATTGGGGACTTTGGGGGCTGCTTTGTAAAAACAGAAGCCCTTCCGTGAGTCTGTGTTCTCTCATGGTGTGATTCTAGCCTTGCCTAGAGCTGGGCCACTGCTGTCCTTTTTCTATGGGGCTCGTGTTCCCCAGTGTACTGCAGACCCCACCTGGCTGGCTCCTTTCATTCCTGTTACCTGACCGGCCCTGGAGGAGTTGAGTTATGGGACCCCAAAATACTAGCAGTATGGTGCCTGAATCTTGATCACTGCCCCCAGCACATAGAAGCTTTGAGACCTTGGGCAAGTCATGAACTTCATTGACCTTCACCTACCTTGCCCAAGAATAAGAATAATCTCTTATAAGCATTTAGTGGGATAAATTTCTATTAGCAAGAATGGGACCTGTGGTGGTCCTAAAGTCGGTAGGAAGGACAGGTAGAGGATACTTTAGCAGAGGAGGGCATTGGGGATGATGGTCACCTAGTCCAATTTTTGCCAAGAGCTTGTCCATTTGTCCTGCTGCTGCTAGAAAGGTTACTGGGTGTCCACAGCTACCTGAATCCCCCTCACTCCACTTGTTGCCATGGTGAGGGGTAGACATAATAAGCATTTACCAAATACATGGCAATATGCTGTGATTTTGTGCCTCCTTTTTTTTTAATGTCTTCCTTTTTAAAATTTTTTATTGAAATATAGATGGTTTACAATGTTGTGTTAGTTTCAGGTGTACAGTTAAATGATTCAGTTATATATATATATATATATATATATATATATATATATATTCTTTTTTTACTTTCTCTTCTGTTATAGATTATTACAAGATATTGAGTCGAGTTCCCTGTGCTGTACAGTAGGTCCTTGTTGATTATCTATTTTATATATAGCAGTGTGTGTACTTCAATCCCAGATTCCTAATTTATCCCTCTCTGCTGCTCCCCTTTGGTATTTCTATGTCTGTGGAGAAAAGGGAGCCCTCCTGCACTGCTGGTGGGAACGTAAATTGGTGCAGCCACTATGGAGAACAGTACGGAGCTTCCTTAAAAAACTAAAAATAGAACTACCGTATGACCCAGCAATCCCACTACTGGGCATATATCTGGAGAAAAACATAATTCGAAAAGATGCATGCACCCCAATGTGATAGCAGCACTATTTACAATAGCCAGGACACGGAAGCAACCTAAGTGTCCATCTACAGATGAATGGATAAAGAAGATGTGGTACATATATACAATGGAATATTACTCAGCCATAAAAATGAATGAAATAATGCTGTTTGCAGCAACATGGATGGACCTAGAGACTATCACGCTAAGTGAAGTAAGCCAGACGGAGAAAGACAAATATCGTATATAACTTATTTGTGAAATCTAAAAAAGGATACAAATGAACTTATTTGCGTCTCCTTTTCATGGGACTCCTGTAAGTGCGGGAAAGTCAGCTGACTGCTAAACCCTTTTAGTTTCATTGACTTTGTAGGATGAGCAGGACCATTTGTCTTTTTTATTCTGTCTTCTCCACTTCACTTTGTGAAGAGTATTGAAAAAATTCTGAAGAAGCTGGTACCAGATGGCAAGTTTTTCGTAGTCTACAGACACCAGTTCCGGTGCTTTTGTGAATGTGATGGTTTAATGAACTGCCTTGTGCATCCGTGAGTTTTATTTTTGAATTGTTGTGTAGGACCGGGTCTGTTTAGTGTAGGCACTCTACGGAATGGCTCTGCAAAGCAGAGATGAGCACAATTGTGAACACTTTGCTGGTCCTGTGGGCGTGGGCTGGGCACAGGTGGGAAAACTGGGGCCTCAGGTGTCACTGGAGGGGTGGCAGGGGAGGCATGGACAGGCCAGTTAGTGCTCCTCTCGGCTACCGTGGTTTCTGCTGGAGGCTTCTGTTTCTTGGAAGGTTCCGAAGAAGGGAGAATGAGATGATGCATCTGTGGTACTCCAAGTGGGGAATAGGTGAGGGGGCAGGGAGTAGACTCATGAGCAGTAATGGGGAAGGGTGAATATAATAAATTTATTGCAGAAGACATTTAGGTGCTTTCCTTTGATTTTTTTTTCTGGAATTTATTATTTTCTGAACTGATAATACAAACTTACCTGTTATAAAGTTATCAAGCCTAGGGGATGAGGTTTTGTGAGGTCAGATGGCAAACAGAGCTTTCGCATCCCACCGGGTCCCTGGAACACGTTAGTCCTTTCAAAGCCTTCGCTTCTGCAGGTGTAGGTGCCTCCATGGCCAGGCCCTGAGAGCCTTTCAGGGGCCTTGGTTTCTGCTACCTGCCCGGTGCTGTTCTTCGTGTTTCTCATACATTAACTCCTATAGTCCTCACACCAGGCCCGTGAGTCCAGGAAGACGATTTCACATATGACAGATGTGAAAACTGAGGCCCAGAGAAACAGACTTATCTGTAGTGACCACACATCTCTGTTTGCCCAGGTTCAGTTTAGTTGATGCCTCCTAGCCCAGTGTGATTATCAAAAGTGTCCCCTTTCACCTTCAAGCCCTCCATGTTTGAACAATAAAATGTACCCACTTGCCAATGTCTAGAAAGAGGCTTGATCTGGTTCAAACTCAGGCCTCTGGGGGAAGAGCCCTCACTTTTATTCTACAGCATAAGGTTGCACTGTCTACACTTTACTTGAACGCATTCCAGTTTGCAGTCATTTTAAATTTGCGCTCCAAGTAGAATATGCTATTTACAGGGAAGGTGATTTTGTTACTCTGACTGGAGTTCATCTGCTTGGTTCACCATACAAGTAAATTGTTCAGTCCTCTGTTGAGAGTGTGGTTATGGGACTGGGGAGCATTGTTTTGAATTGTGGCGCCCTATATTTCTCTTTTTTAAAGTTTTATTTTAGACAGAGCTTAAGTGATGCAATGAAGGTTAAATTGATTTCATTTGGAAATCAGGCCATGGGCCCCCCAAGGCACTGATGTCTAGTGCTGCTCTATCCTGAGCAGTCTCTGCCCAGTTCCCTCAGCCAGGGCTGGCCTGCTTCTGCCCTGGGGAGACAGTGTCTCACCATTGCTGTGATGGTCTCAGACCCTTTGAGCCCTGTTAGGAGATGTACCTCTTCAGCCCCACACCAAGTACAAGGAGCCTGGAAACTTCCTTTGTACCACCCACCATTAGAGACTCATTTGGCCCTTCATCACTCAGGAGTATTCGTTGTTACATAGTTTTCCTGGACCAAATATTGTGACTTCTTTACTTAACTAAATTTTGAATTTTAGTTTTAGAATACATTGAAATTATAGCAGTTATCTTTCAATTACTAGATCATCTTGGGACAAATGAAAAAAGTACTTTGCTCTGTGTGTGTGTGTGTGTGTGTGTGTGTGTGTGTGTGTGTGTGTGTTTGTATGGGGGGGGGTGCTGCTGTATGTTCCATTTTGTTACTGCATTGCTTTGAGACTAGGAAAAAGACATTTCACGTCATTTTTCAAAGCTTATTTCCTACTCTTAAAATGTGGCTACAACCATTAACACCCACCCTGTTGATAAGAGAATTAAGTTGTGATCTTCTTTGAAAGCAAAAGGTGGTGATGACAATGTGAAGCTCAGAGGTGTCTCAGTAAGAGGAGTGATACAAGTGCAGAATTAAAAAAATTTTTTCTCAAGTTTCTCCAGCAGTAAATGGGGATAATAATACCTCTTGGAGGTGTTATAAGAATTAGATAACGTTTGTGAAAAGTTCCAGCCTGAGCATATTCTGTTCTATTATTATTATCTTCATATTGTCTTTAGAAACCCAGCATTCAAAATGAACTGCAAAACCTGACCTTTGTATCGAGGATGTTGCATATGCTAATGGAACATGACAATGATGAGATATTATGAAAATGGGACAGCTGTACTCATGATCCCAGGTGGAAAGGAGATGAGCTCAATTGCATGGATTCTTATGCTATTCTACTACTTTTTCCATGACAATATGAACTGTTACTGTTCAGTGTGAACTCTTACAGGGTCCAGTTAGTAAAACGATATGGGGATACTCCAAAGTGAGAGAACATTTATTTTCCTAAAATGGTATTGGAATTGTTTTTCTTTTCCTCTTTATGTAAAATATGAACTTGGCTCAATCTTAAATTCTGAGTCAAAAAGTCATATCCCTGGATTTCTGTAACAGCCTCCTATCTTGTCCTCCCGGCTTCAGTTCAACTTTTGTCCTCCTATGCTCATTCTCCATCAAGCTGTCAGATTGGTCTTTGTCGTGTCAGTCACTTCTCTTCTCAGAGCCTTCCAGTGGCTGCCCTCCCATCTTCCATGACCCACTTCCTACTGCCTCTCACTCATTTCCTGCTGGCTGCATTGGACTCTGCTTTTTCTTGACCACTCCAAGCATGTTTGTGTCAAGGCCTTTTTGTCTCCTGTTCCTAGAGTTTTCTCCCCTACCCTTTTGAAAAAATTCCAAACCTATGGAAAAAGTTGGAAGAATGGTACAGTCAACACCCGTGTTCACCTTGATTCATCAGTTAACACTTGCCACATTTGCTTTATCTTCCTGCCTCCTTCCCTTTTTGCCCATATATATATATTAAAAGAAATGGGGTTTTGTTTGTTTGTTTTTGCTGAACCATTTGAGAGTAATTTGCAGACCTTCAGACATTTCACCCCTAAATACTCCAATATTTATCTCCTGAGAACAAGTACATTCTCCTTAATAACCATAACATCGTTATATCATTATTTTTTTAACATCTTTATTGGAGTATAATTGCTTTACCCTGGTGTGTTAGTTTCTGCTTTATAACAAAGTGAATCAGCTATACATATACATATATCCCCATATATCCTCCCTCTTGCGTCTCCCTCCCACCCTCCCTATCCCATCCCTCTAGGTGGTTACAAAGCACCATCACTAATCATTAGAGAAATGCAAATCAAAACATTATATCATTATTTTACTCTCAAATTGAAAATGATTACAATATTATCTGATATGCTGTCCATATCAAATTTCTCCAATTATCCCCTTAAAAGTTCTTTAGAGTTGTATTTCTTTAGGGGCTTTCCTGGTGGTGCAGTGGTTGAGAGTCCGCCTGCCGATGCAGGGGACACGGGTTCGTGCCCCGGTCCGGGAAGATCCCACATGCCGCGGAGTGGCTGGGCCCGTGAGCCATAGCCGCTGAGCCTGTGCGTCCGGAGCCTGTGCTCCGCAAAAAAAAAAAAAAAAAAAAAAAAAAGATTATATATTCCATTTACTTGTCATATCTCTTTAATTTAGAACACTTTTAGGGGTTTTTTTTTTTTTTAATCTTTTCATAATATTGACATTTTTCAAGAATACAGGACAACTATTTTGTTGACTGTCCCACAATCTCAGTTTATCTGATGGTTTCTTCATCATTAGATTCAGGTTAAACATACTTGAAAAGATCAGGTGAAGATGTCTTACCCATAGCATCATATTACGAAGCCCAAAATCTGGTGCCTGCCAGACCTTCCCTTGTGATTTTACACCTTTTGCTTTATTAAGTAATCTCTGGGCAGCATTTTGAGTTCACATGAATATCCTTTTCTCAACAAAATTTTACCCAATGGTTTTTACATTCATCAGTGACCTTGCTTGACTCGGTTATTACATTGCTGTTTGTCAAATGGCAGTTTTCTAATTCTGTCATTAGCTGGTGTTTTTCTGTTACAGAAGAAATTTTCCTCCTTTCTCTCCCCCCCATTTTTAGGAATGTTATTATTAATTCATGCATTTTTTTAAAAGAATAAAATAGATAACATATATTTGGTGTGTAATGATCTGTGACCACCATTCCTCCTTTTGTTGGTCAGGTTGTCCCCAAATCAATCAGAGGGAAGCCTTTCAAGCTGACTCCTGGGTCCTTTTCACATTATCCTCTTGGTCTTTGAGCAGTGCATTTTCTGATACAACAAGCTATTCTAGCTGATCGGAACAGCTAGAGGAACACTGTCCCTCCTGGTCTCCAATCACCTGATCTCTCCTTCACTTAATGTCTGAACTAAATGTCAGTACAGCAGACAGGCCTTCCCCACCCCTTGTGGAGAGCCCCAGCCTGCTCCCCCAACCCTGCTTCATGATGTTTCCTTTGGTGTGTATCCCCACTCAGTATATAACGTTTGTTTGTTTGTTTGTTGTTTATTTTACCCAACTAGAATGAAACTTTTAAATTGACAACAATTTGCCTATTTTGCTCACCACTGGGTCCCTAGTGTTGGTACATAGCGCATCCTCAACAAATATTGGTTGAAAAAAATGAGTGAAGGGGGTGGATCTACCCCCATCTTGAGCCTGCATCAAGCTCTTCCAGATTGGAAGCTGCTGCTTTTCTCCTCTTGACCCTGAGATGGATCAGGCTGTGTGGAGTTCACACTCATTCGTCCGGGGTTTATGGCAACTTTACTTCTAGTAGCTCTCCTGCCTTTGGATTCTGGTGAAAATTCAGAACGATTTTCACTAACAGCGTATCACAAATGACACTCAATGCAAGGCACTTGGCAGTAACAGTGGAAGCATCTACAATGCACTCCCCTTTTCCCCAGCTTCTCTGAACAGAAGGTCTGGCTATTTTAGATATAAAAAATGAGACACTTGACACTATGTTAGAATTTTTACATGGGGATCTAATGCTGGGAACTAAAAATTAAGTAGAATAAGGGCTTTATTTTCTATATGAACGAATAATACCTTAAAAACCTTCATGGGACTTGCAAAGTATGAGTTGTTCTTATCCTCAAAGAGTTTCTGTCCTAGCTTTGATGATGAGAATTAAGGAAAGAACACGGGGCAAGAATTGTACTTTAACATTTAATGTAGTTGATGGGTGTAGTGACCTGAATGGTGACCCCCAGAGGTATCCTAATCCCTGGAACCAGTAAATATTATCTTATTTGGAAAAAGAGCCCTTGCAGTTGTGATTCATTTAAGGATTTTGAGATGAAGAGATTATGCTGGATTGTCCTGTGGGTCATAAATCCAAACCCAAGTATCCTAAGACAGAGGCAGAGGGAGATTTGACTCCCCGAGAAGCTGGAAGAGGCAAGGAACAGACTCTCCCCTGGTGAGTCCCAGGGAGCATGGTCTGCTAATACCTTGACTTGGGCCTATTGATATTGAGTTTGGACTTTTGTCCTCCAAACTATGAGAGAATACATTTCCATTGTTTAAAACTACCAAGTCTGTGGTAATGTTACTGCAGCCATAGAAACCAAATATAATGGTAAACTGTATGTTCTCTCACCCTCAAATGACCCTGTGAGAGCCATGTATCGGAGCCCTCTATCTCCGTTTCATTGAAGAACGACCAGGGGCTGAGGGAGTCATGTAACTCGAACCGGCTTTTCTGATTCTTAGTCCTGGGCTCCTTTCACTCTGGCACCTGCCTCACTTAATGACCAGCGAACAACACAGACTGCTCGGAAAGATAGTTCATAAAAGAGACAGACCACCGTGGCCAGAGAGATCGGGGACAGATGTGAGAGAGGTGCAACCCCAAGGGCATCCTTAAAGGGTAAAGATTCTTAAACAGTTGGAAGATGACCTGCCTATTTCCCACAGCCCCAGGGGACTTATTCCCTCTTTCCAGTGCTGTTTTAGCCTTCCAGACTGTGGATGCCTTTGAGCATGTGTGTCCATGTGTTTGTATTTGCATGAAGGAGAGAATCCCTTGCTGTCTGGTGGACGGTGCATTTTAGTCCCATCTCATGGATCTTTCTCTCTTCAGTTTTCATGTATGTGGTGGCTTCCTGACATGTTACAGGCAATAGGATCTGGGTAAGCCTGCACAAGGCTCCAGATAAAAGCCACAGAAAGATCTGCAGTTCCAGCCCACTGCAAAGTGCTTGCTTTGGCTCGCTTTTTCTCCCTGGCATCCATTGAAATTCTGTTGGACGCCCTGCTACGGATCTGTGCTCTAGGAGTCTTGGCCTGCACTGCTGCTTCTGCTACTTACCTCAATGATGGGGCTTTATGCGCCTTCATTCATTCAGCAGGCATTTTGCTTCTGAGAGCCAGGTGCGGTCGGGAGAAGATGACAATAAATGGGATTCCATCCCTCCCCTCAGGGAGCTTTCAGCTGTGTATGGGAAGCAAACAAGGAAACAGCTTGACTGAAGTGTGATAACAGTAATAGGGCGATGATAATCCCATGCTACTCCCTGCGCAGAGACAGTAGGAGAACGAAGCCACGTGTTTAATAAAGAGGATCCTGCGGGCTCGGTCAGGAACCAGGCGGGGAGTCCCTAGACCGTGGCATCCGGCAGGGGGATCTGGATGGTTAGCATCCCCACAGTGTAGATCCAGATATTTTGTGTGTGATGATTATAATGTGTTTTGGTTTATCCATCCTTTACCTGTTACCTTAGAGCGCTACCTAGGAACCTCGATTGTATGGGCTTTCTGTTTAGCTCAGTGTGAGATAAATAGAGTACGGATACATGAGCACCCTCTTTATTCTTTTAGTAGCCACTGACCACCATCCTCAACTCATTTGCATCTATAGTCTTCTATCCTAATGGGAGTTATAAAAGGAGCTGACTTTTATAGGCTTTGCACAGAGCCCAGCAGCAGCCAGAGAGCTTGAAAAGCCCCAGATCTGTGTGGCATTGGATGACTTACGGGATCAGCATCAGGGATCTGGTATAGATGGTCTCACCTTTATTGCTCTGGGGATCCTTTTTTAATGTCAGGCTTTTTGTAGAACATCCCATACAATCCCTTGATTGAACGTATCTCTTGATTAAGAAAAGATAGAAAGCAGAAAGCGACTGTGAATTTCGGGACATTGAATATTTTCTAATTTATTGATCACGACAACAGCTACAGACATTTGAGGGAAAAAAAATACTAGTGCCTCTGTGTGTGGCTTTGTTTATTCAGGCTGTTGGCAGTGTTTGGACTCACAGACCCCCTCATTATAGCTTCACGGGTATGAGTCACCGTCCCCCACCTTAATGATCCATCGGGTTATACTCCCAGCTTACAATGGGCATTGTCTCTTTCCAGAAGGAAAAAAGATTATAAATTACGACAGCTGTTGAAATAAGTGAGACTCCATTTGGTGTTATATTCTTTTGTGAAAACAGAACTGAAAGAGTCTGACAGAAAATGTATTTTATTGTTTTGTCGGTGTTCACTTAATTCTGTGCGTTCCAGTAAAATGGCAGTGACCGCAGAGGATTTGAACTCAGCACTTGAACTCTATGGTTGTCCTGTCTCCAAAGGCATTTTCACTTCTATTCTCTGCTTCTTTGGAGCTTCCAAGTGGATCTTATTTTTCACTGTAGAATCCATTGTGTAGGTTCCTGTAAAAGCACACACATTTTTATATTGCTTGCTTATTCTGAGACACTATGTTATTATATGATAGTACACGTTTGTAAGTGTGGTTATGAATGAACATGAGAGAGGACATACTTTGCAGTTACTGTGATCAGTGTGACACAGTATTAAAATCGAATAGTTTTTCCGTTTATTTTACGTAAAATGAACTTACCTGTTCTCCTCTTCCCTTCAAAAATGGTAGTTTCTTAAGAGTTTCGTCTGAGGTTGGGTAGCCCTTGGGTGAGTTATGGTAATGAGAATAAGGTTTATTAAAGGAAGGCAAGACCTAAAGTGCACCCATTTCTAGTTTATTCTGTATTCTAAAATCAGTCCTTAGGAAGTCAGCTTAAAATTATTTGTAAGTTGCAGCATATCAGTCAGTCAGCAAATGGAACCAACTCTGGTTGGTTTGCTCTGCTAATGCCATGGGAGATATCAAGAAGAGGTGTTCTGATTTTCTCGGAACTTATTTTGGTTTTGAGTAACAACTTAGTTCAGCCTAGGCACCTGTAAATGTACAGGGTTATGTTACGAAGGTCACATAAGTGGTACAGCTAGAGGATTTAGGAATTCAGGAGCAGGGTTTGAACTGGACAAAGAAAGTCAATGAGGAGCAAAGTAAGTGAAAGGAGAGAAGGTCATCAGGGATGAGCCAGGAATAGGAGTGAAAGGGATGATGGAGCTGTGATCAGGAATGGGGAATAAGCCAGCTTGTCTTTGAGCTTGAGTTACCTAGAGTGTGGATAGAAGGAATTTCATGGAAAAGAAAGGTTGGGCACCGACTGTAGAGTGTCTCACATGCCAGTCTACGAGACCTAGGTCTTATTTTTCTCAATTTTTCTCATGTCTGAGGTTTTTAACCAGGAAGATGGGACTTCAGTAAGATTTCTGCACTGGAGAAGCATAGTGTGAATATAGGAGAGGAAGCAAAGCACAGAAAAAGGAAAAATCAAGAACAGATCTAGAGGGACTTCCCTGGTGGTGCAGTGGTTAAGAACCCACCTGCCAATGCAGGGGACACGGTTTGAGCCCTGGTCCAGGAAGATCCCACATGCCGTGGAGTAACTAAGCCCGTGCGCCACAACTATTGAGCCTGCTCTCTAGAGCCCACGAACCACAACTACTGAAGCCCACACGCCTAGAGCCCGTGCTGCGCAACCAGAAGCCACCGCAATGAGAAGCCCACGCACCGCAACGAAGAGTAGCCCCCGCTCACCGTAGCTAGAGAAAACCCACTCGCAGCAAGGAAGCCTCAACGCAGCCAAAAAGTAAATTAAATAAATTAATAAATTTAAAAAAAACAGATCTAGAAAGACGGCATTGAGAAAGGGAAGGAACAATGTGACGGACGTTATGGAAGAAGAGTCAACGGGACCAGCTGGGATGTGGACCGAAGGAATTGTGGTAGCTCAGAGAGAAATAGGGAATTAGGAGAAAAATCAGTTGGGGAGTTAAACAATTTCACTTTTAGGTGTGTGTAGTTACATCGAATCTGAAAATGAGGTCGTCACGGCTGCGTGGAAACACCCTGCGTGCTACTGGAGGAGCAGCATCCTGGAGCTGGGATTTGTTTCCAGGACTCGGCGTGTGATGGGCATGGCAGTGTGGGATACATCGGCTGAGTCACCAAGGCCTTTGTCGGGCTGCTGGTGGGAGGAAGATGCTCTGCAGAATCTGCCTTGCTTCGTGGCCCTGTGGTTTGGGTCTCAACGAAGGAAAAACAGCGAGCAGTTCGCAGTTAGGAAAACAAGGACTGACCTTGAGGAGACATGTTCCGGCTGCAACCTGCAACCGAGATTTCTTGAGTCCAGCTAACCGACGGTGAGCCTAATGCTCCAAATGGAGAAACACCTGAATAGCCTGAAGTTCCAGTTTGGATTCCCAGCCTATAGACCCCCTAGAGATGCCCCCAGAAGCCTGTGGAGAAGTTCCTTCTTTTATGATGCCAGTGAGGACCTCAGTTCTAACAGTGACAGAAGTGTCTCTCCCTCTCACCTGTGGAGTTAGACTGCAGGGGCAGCTTTTGGCCAGGCTACTGTTCTTTTCTCAAGAAAGAGCAAGGACTATACTAAAGAAAAAATAGCCCTGGACGGAGACCCCAAGCTCTGTGCAGTTGAGTAAGGAAGAGATCATTGGGGCAGAGAAACTTTAAAGGGAAAATTTTGTAACCTGCTGCCTTTTCTACGTAATCTAACAGAACATGCAACTTTGAGGAGCATGGCTTATTTTTAAGCCTTCTAGTGTGAGGGGCTTGCAAAATGTTACCTAGAATAGCTGAATATATTGATTTGATGCAGGAAATTATTTAATATTGATACTTGTATTTGTTGGAAGTTATCAGCCCAACGTAGAAATTTTCATTTTGGAAAGCGGATTGACTATGTCATTTGCTCATTTCTGTATTCTAGAGGTGGCTAATAATGAATGCTTCTTTTCAACTACTCTTGTGTAAGAGGCACTCAGAACTCCATGTTAAGAAGGATTCTGAGGCTCAACTGGGGGCTTAGTGGCTAAAAACTACGTAATCAGTCAGCAGTACTTACTGTAGTAGTGATAGGAATGAGGATAGGTTAGGGGTGGCAACAGCACCTATGCCATAGATTTGCCGATGGAAATTGTGTTGTGAAATTGGCATAGTAGCATTGGGTTCATTTTGATAGAAATTGGCCAGAAGCTTTAGATGCTTCTTAAAAAAAAAAAATTCCAGGGCTTCCCTGGTGGCTCAGTGGTTGAGAGTCCGCCTGCCGATGCAGGGGATACGGGTTTGTGCCCCAGTCCGGGAAGATCCCACATGCCGCGGAGCGGCTGGGCCCATGAGCCATGGCCGCTGAGCCTGCGCATCCAGAGCCCGTGCTCGGCAATGGGAGAGGCCACAGCAGTGAGAGTCCCGCGTACCGGAAAAAAAAAAAAAAAATTCCTGACTTGTATTTGGAGAGCATGCATTCTGTCACCCTATAAATTGATTTGGGTTTTTGAAAGATAAGGGAGTCTAGGGCCAGCCTCATTTTTGCCCCAGCTAATTTGGGGATTTCTTTTTTCAAGAGACTCTCTGACCCACTTTGGTTCTGAGGGCAGTGCAGTGATATTGCTTCTGGAGAAGCATTAAAAACTCCGCGTCTCTGCCAAGATCAATTTGGCTCAGTAATTGTACAGAGCTCTCCAATTTAAGGACACTTCTCACATACAAACTCTACTTGGTTCCTCATAAAAGCCCAGTGAAGTCATTCTTACTGTTTATTTGTTTGAACTTTATCCCATCATTTATTTCTTTGTAATGTTTGAGGCAGCCTCACATAATTTGAGGCCGCCACTTTGTGGGAGTAGGTAGAACGGGTGGGGTTATTCAGCAGTGTTATTCCCATTCTATAGGTGAGGAAATCAGGATTTACAGGGGTTAAGTTACCATTCAGAGTGTCTCAAACTAGAAAATGGCAAGGCCAGGACCTAGTTTCTCCTTGTATGATCATCTAGTACATCTCACCTTTCTGCAGGTGAAACGTTCTTTTTCCCTTAGCAGCATCATCTTTATCCCATCCTGTACCAGGACGTCACTGTGTATGTGTGCATGTGTATGTGTGCACACTCACCTTAAGAATCTCCATTTGTCTTAAGGGGGCTGAAGTTGATTCTAATCAGGGTTTGGTAAAGCATCTCTCTTGGTGTGAGGGTTACTCAGAGATGCAGTCGAGTGATATGAATGTGTCTGGACACCATTACCTGCATAGGTAGGAAAATTATGTCCAAAAAGGAGTATTTAAGGATGACAGGAAATTTTTATTATTTATCAAAGTGTGTATATCTGAAGACATCATGACAATCTATTGGAGTCTCCTGTTGGTAGTCAGGGAGAACTAGCAGGTCCTAAAAAAATGACATCAATAAAAATCACTTAAAGAGCTGACATGAGGAACAAAACTCATGTTCCCCTTGAGAATGTCATATTGCAGCTTAAGCCCACACCCTGGGCTATCTTGGCTTCGTGATGGCATCTTGCTTTGACAGCCTTTTGTTCTCTCTAGCTGATCTTTTGGCGGCCGGTATCAGCACATCAGTTAATGTGCTCTCCCTCCTGTAGGAACTGATTTGACTACAGTTCCGTTAGCTCGTATTTTCTCCCTCATTAAAGTGCCTATCTTCAGTTTGCTTGAAGGAGGTTGCCAGCCTGCAGCCACTGTTGTGCTGTGGTGCCCTTTGGCTGGTGATTAATTTCCCCAACTACACAGGGTTCATTGCCTAGTTAGATTTAGTTTTACTATCAATTTGCAGTACACTAAAATATGTATCGAGGAATGCTCCCCCATTCATCAAAAAGTCATAGCTTTAATTTAGCATTTTTATTTAGGGAGTTTGGTGGCGAGCATTGCTGTGGCTGTGTAGCCAACTTCATTTCATAGGAGCAGTAGAGACACAGTTTAAAGTTCTAGCCTTCAGTGAGCCTTTCCTGTGCTCTCGAAACCTCTATGCTGCTTCTTCATTAGGAGGATGTGGAATGTCACTACTCACAACATTTGTGAGTGAGACCCTAAGTTAAGCCAATGTATAGGTTTAGTTCTGGAGACACTAATGTTAATATTACTTGTTGTGGTACTGCCACTTAGTTTTGTTTCAGAAATCTGAATGTGTGACTCTGGATCTGATCTTTTTCATGATTTTGACAGAAGCTGGAGTTTGGGACGCTGATATAAAGGTGAATAGATAGTTGTTTCATTTAATATATCTAGACCTCCTTCTGAGATGTTTTAACCTACCATTGTCAAGGCTCATGCGGCTTTTTCACTTGCTTTAAGGGACTTGATTCTAGTTATATAGTATCTCTGAGCCCCAGTTTTTTCATCTATATAATAGAGAAGTCAGGGCTTCCCTGGTGGCGCAGTGGTTGAGAGTCCTCCTGCCGATGCAGGGGACGGGGGTTCGTGCCCCGGTCCGGGAAGATCCCACATGCCGCCGAGCGGCTGGGCCCATGAGCCATGGCCGCAGAGCCTGCGCGTCCGGAGCCTGTGCTCCGCAACGGGAGAGGCCACAGCAGTGAGAGGCCTGCGTACCACGAAAAAAAAAAAAAAAAAACGGACAAAGCCCTTTAGGGTTCCAACAGCTTGAAGGGCACTAGATTCTCCTGGAAGAATCAGGCTCTTGGTCAAGGCTAGATCCCTGAGAACTATCGGTTTTGAGGCCTTTCCCTTCCCTGTTACCAAATCAGGTTTCTCTTTAGTGCCAGCCTGAGCGTGAGCAGTAGGCCTGGAGTGATTTTACGGCTGAACCTATTTCTTTTCCTTCAACCTGGAGCCTGCCTGGGCATGTCTGTGTAACTGAAAAAGGCCTTCAGCGTAGGTGAGATAGGAGGCCAGGCTTCGAGGAAGGATAAGGTTTGGGTAGATGGAATAAAGGTGTGGTGTATGGGGAGGGGAGTAGAAACAATCCAGTTAGGAAAAAAATCAGCACTGTATTAACACGGTAGTGAAAACTCCAGTAAGTAGTATAGCAACAAGGGGAGCCTGGGCCTCACTTTTTACTCACGTACCTCCTACTGCTCCAAGAGATTTGAAGCCACCTTCGTCTAGACACACATTGTAGAACACGTCATTCATCCTACAAACACGTATTGATTGCCGGTAATGACCTCACAACAGAGGCTGGGCTACCAAGATGGAAGATCCATGACCTTCCCTCAGGGAAGACCAACATGCAAACAGTTAACTGTCATATTAAACAGTTAACTGAAAACAGCTAACAGACAAGGGGAGAGAGGATTAATTCTGTCTGATTCGGTTTCAGCGGGAAGCTCCCAGAGGAGATGCTCTTTGGCTGTAGAAGGATGAAAAGATGTCAGTCAGGAAAAGAAGAGCTCGCAGGGGAGCCCCTCCTGGGCAGAGGGCACAGCAAGGGCAGATGGGGTGGGCTGAGAGCCTGTGTGTGTGGTTACAGCACAGGGAGAACGGTTCCTGGTGAGCACAGTGTGGGGAACTGAACGGAAGGGAGAACGTGTTAAGTGCTGAGACAGGAGCGGGAGACCGGACCAAGCTGGGCTTTATTTTTGTGGGCTGTAGGGATTATAGGGTTTTTGTTGTTGTTGTCTTTTTAAAAAGAATAATTTATCGGTCGTCATAGATATCCTTTGGCCTAAACTATAGGCCAGATTTTTTCAAAAAATTTTAATTGACTTTATTTTTTAAAGCAGAACAGTTTTAGGTTCACAGCAAAATTGAGGAGAAAGTACAGAGATTTCCATACAGCATATACACCCTCCTCCACACATGCACAGCCTCCCCTGTTACTGACTTCCTCACCAAAGTGGTGCATTTTTTATGATCGATGAACCCACATTGACACATCATTATCACCTCAGTCCATAATAGTTTACATCACGGTTGATTCTTGGTGTTGTGCATTCTATGGATTTGAACAAATGTGTAATGACGTGTATCCATCATTACGGTATCATACAGAGTATTTTTACTGCCCGAAAAATCCTGTGTTCTGCCTCTCTTGCCCCTTCCTCCAGCCTCCAACCCTTGGCAACCACTACTGTCTCCATAGTTTTGTCTTTTCCAGAATGTCGTTTAGTTGGAATCATACAGTATGTAGCCTTTTCAGATTGGCTCTTTCACGGAGTAATATGCATTTCAGATTGCTCTGTCTCTTCATGACTTGATAGCTCATTTCTTTTTAGCACTGAATGATATCCCATTGCTGTATATACCACAGTTTATCCATTTACCTATTAAAGGACATGTTGATCACTTTCAACTTGTGATAATTATGAATAAAACTGCTGTAAACATCTATGTGCAGGTTTTTGTGGACAAGCAAGTTTTCAACTCCTTTGAATAAATTCCAAGGAGTGCAATTGCTGGGGATTGTATGGTAAGAGTATGTTTAGGTTTGTCTGGATCATTGGTTTTTAAACAGAGAAATAATTGGTCTTTAGTATAGAAAGAGAATCTGTAAATGTGCATATCAGTTTTTCTTTTCCACGGCTTATTTCTAGCCCTGTAGGTGCAAGTGCTGAGAGAATATCGCTCCTTAGGTGAATTGGCACCACATCAAATAAAAATTTCTAAAACTCATATTCTTCCTTCTCCAACGCAATATTTTGCTTCATGCAAATATTCATGCACATGTATGTATTCTTACACACCTCTCAATTATCTTAAGTGAGTATGAAATTATGTAGATTTACTAGATTCTTCATGGTACTTTATGTGCTAAAAAATATTTCTTGATGTTGGTTTGTTTAACAGCATGAGAGAAATAGATACACTCTTTAGGGTTGGGAGGAAACAAAAATAAAAATGAAATACACTCTTTAATTGGGTGTATTTTATAAAAAGTTTTTTAAAGTCAAGTGTGTGTATATGTGCGTATAAAGTTTATGTGAAAAAAACAGGAGCGCTTTGTTTCAGGAAGATCTTCTTTATCTGGTAGGTTGACACTTTTTAGCCTTCTTAAGTGAATTTATAAATGAAAAAGTAGTCACACTTTTACATTTTATTTGCTGTAACCTTCTTTCATCAGTATACAGCACATAGTGTATGCTGATGAACCATGTGCATTGTGTTTTTAAAATCAGAACCTTTCAGAAGAGCTGGATGTCTAAGTGGCTGCAATGGTTTAGGACATAAACTGATAAAAAGTAATTTCAATACTTTTAAACAAAATCCATTTCTCTTTGTTATATATTCCTTATGTAACACAACTATAATGAAAGATGTGGTATTTTTCTCTTTTTTTCCCTGTCTCCTCGTACCCCTGAGAAGTTAATGGTTTAAGGAAAACACTCCAAGCCTAACAGATCATGTCAAATATTTGGTTTGGTAGGATTAATATTTTACTACACAGCGACAGTGGGAGCACTGTCCTAGTTTTAGGGATGATTATGTAAACTAATGAGCCCAATCCATTAGAAAAACTTAGGCAAAGAAAAAGCTATTTATCATGTGGATTACACTGACTGCACTTAGAGGACAATGAAGTAGGTATTAAATACCTACAATGGGGTTACATTTAATTAAAGTTGCTCTTTTTGTGATGCTACAGTTAATAATTATGACACTGTGCAAACGTTTAATATTTCTTTATGAAAAAACTTAATTGGTTTATTATTTTGTGCCTTGCTCTCCACTGGCTTAGAATGGACTTTTCACTTAAGTTTACCATGGTCTCTATTTTCTTTACAACAGATAGCTGATTCACTTTGTTATAAAGCAGAAACTAACACACCATTGTAAAGCAATTATACTCCAATAAAGATGTTTAAAAAAAAAAAAGAAAAAAGTCAGTTGGCTGGGGGAGTTGTAATTGACTATCTCAGCCACTAGAGGGAGGTGACTCTAGTATTTATTCTGGGGAGAGCAGGTGTTTAATTTCTCTGATCCTGTGCCTATTCCTTGACCCTTAACCTGGAAGGACCTGTCCTTAGCATTGGGATCACTCCTGCTCCTAGCATAGAGAACAATCTCCGGGAAGGAAAAGGAAGGTAAGGACACTGGTCCAGGGCTTGGCATCTGGATATATCTGCCTGAAAATTGGGGTCCATCTACTTCCTTCAGCATAGCTCCCAGTAGATGAGCAGCTTTGTTGGGGAAAATGAGTGATTCCTCCAGAACCATTTCATGGATTAGGTCTGAAATAACAGTAACATGACTAATATTTCTAGAATATCAGGCACTGTTCTCAACACTCGAAAAATGCTAACATAATCCTAGCAACAGTCCTGGGAGGTAAGTACTCGTATTCTCATTTTATAGAATAGAAAATTAAGGCACTTTACCCAAGATCACAGAACTAATAAGGATCAATGGTGTAATTACAAACCCAGGCAGTGGCTCCAGAATCCGTGTTCTCATCCCTATGGGAGATCACTTCTCCGTACATACCCAGTTTCCCGAGCACAAAGAGACATTCGCAGAATTATGCCAAGTTTGATGCAAAGGGGAAAGGTGTTTTTGTTAAAAAAAAAACACAAAAAGAAAACTGCAGAATCAAAATTTATACCGTATTTTATCCATGAAAACATACATTTTTTTTCCACATTTTAACCTGACTCCATGTCTGAAGTCAGGTTGTGCTTAGAGTTTCATTAGAGGAATATTTGTCTGTCAACATAACATATCCACTTTATTAATTGTTAAATTTAGCATTCATAAAATTGTAATCTTTGAAAACAATTTCTGTTTTATATCTTCGCACTTCATGAGAATTCTCAAGTGTGTGTGATGACTAGTTTTAGCTATAAAGCAAAAATGTGAAATCCTTAAAACATATCTCACAGGGGAGAAAAAAAGATTTAATATGTGATTTGGCTGTATTTTAATGCATTTGATAGTATGTCAGTTGTGACTTCCAAAGGTAAGTGTTCTTAGGACCTTGATGTTTTTTAAATGGCCCTGAATTCTCTTCTTGGATTCTCAGAAGCACCTTTTAACCATGTCTCTCTCCTCCACCCCTATTTATACGTTATCTGGTTAAGGCTACTTATTTTCCCTTTAGGAAGCCAGATAAGCTCATCGAGTCTTTAAAAATAGCAACAGTATGGAATATCTGGGGAAAGCTGTTTGTCTTCAGAGTGATTTTTGCCCAGTCATTGATCAGTTGAGGTTCTCACTGCGTCACTAAAGTACGTGTCAGCCCAGAATTATTCAAGCAAACTGAGCAGAGTCTTTAATATCTGGAAATAGATACACAACAGCAATGCAGGTGTGTGGGTTTGGTTAAAACTCATATTGGCACCCAAGCATAGCCCTGTGAAAATGCTGTTTTATATGGTGAAGTGTTATTTGTTTTCCCCCACTGACATGTTGAAATCAGCTCCTTTAAGGAAAGGAATACAGTTTCAGAGAAGCTTTTTAAGAGAGTCCACAAGAGTCTGCAATTAATCACAGTCACACTAAGTAAAAGCATTTTCAACCAAGAAAGAAGGAAATGTTTTTCTAGAATAAGTAAAATATGATCAGTATTTTTACTTAAAATAAAAGAATTTTTATACTGTTTATCTTAAATATGTTTTAAATGATATTTGTATTCCATGTCTCATTTTCATTAATTTTTTTTTTTAAATCTGTAGTCAGTGCTAGAAAAGTCAGGCTGACTCTCTCTCACTCACATACACACGCGCGCGCACACACACACACACACACACACACACACACTGACAATTTTGCTTTTGTCGCTTTTCTCTAGATCTCTACCTTAGGGCATTTCTCTGCTATCTGGCAAGTGCACACAGGTTTCATAGGAAGAAGCATAAGAAGTGAAATTCAGACTTAGAGTCTGCCAGTTGCTGACAGCTCTATGGAAGGTTCATTGTGACAAGAAGTTAAAATAATTTCATAAGGTGAAATTTATGGATCGTCAGTGAATTTCTGTTACTTATGCTTTGCTTATTCTCTTTAACCAAAGAAAGAAAAATAAATTTTTATATGGCCTTGGAAATACTATGAGTTTTGTTTTGAAATCAATAATAAATTTTAATTAGAAGTATATTCTATTTATGAAGTCAGTTTTCACACCCAAATTTAAAGAGCCATGTGACCACAACTATTCTGTATTCCTTCATCTCTCAGGTGATGATACATTTATGTGGTCATATTTCTCTATGAGATTTTGTTTTAAAGTTACTTAACCACTCTTGGAAACTTTGAGATATGAATCTATACTAGAGTTTCCAGGAATCTGACAGGTAGATTAGATATGATTTCACTGGCAAAGGCGATGTTATTGTTTTATTTACTGGGCTATTTGTAGGAAAATAACATAGATTTTAGTTATTCCCTCTGGAAATGCCAAGTCTTTGGATGATGCCAAGTAAAAATAAACAAGGTTCAGAATTGTTGCAGTGAAAGCTTCTCAAGACATGATGACTCTGAAATGTAGGACCTTAAATTCCGATATCATTCAAAGAAGCAGTTATGCCTTAATCTCCTCTGAGGTGGCCAATGGCATAGGAGAAAGACACATTTTTGTGGTACTTAGTATGCATTTATAAAACCTGGCTGTCTGGTTTACATACTCTGGTCTGTTCATCTGTTCATTGTTTCCCACTTGTTCTCTCATTTGCTTCCCTTGGAAGCAGCACATTGAAAAAATCAATAATTTATGGCGTGGCACTTACTTATGAGACATCACAAAGACTTCTTAACTCCTTCCTTTCCAAAATTGTCCTTGTTTGCCTACTTATGCTAACCAGTGGGCTCAACCCATTGATCACCTGTTGACAGGTGGGTATTAGATCCACTCAGAACTTCCATGCCTTGACTTATATCAATATTTTTAAAACACATACTAAAAAGGCCTTTGTGATTTGTGGGATTGGGCCAGAGCTTTCCATTTATGAAAATTATATGCAGCAGGCTTTGCTCCCCAGAAAGGCTGAAAGTAACAAACAATACCTCATGTTTTATGTACTCTATGGATACCTGGCAACTCACTGAATTACACATAGTCACCCCTCGGTACCCACAGGGGATTAGTTCCAGGACCCACCACGGGCACCACAATCTGTGGACGCTCATGTCCCTTTTATGAAATGGTGTTAGGATGGTGGGCCCTCTGTATCCATGGATGGTGAAACAGTGGTTACGGAGAGCTGGCTATATCTGATCCCATTTCTGGGACAGAGTCAGTAAGTGGATCTATGAGAGCCATGAATTCTGCAGTTATGTTTTTAAAGCAGTGGTACTAGACTCTAATAAAGGATAAATAGAAGGAAAAGATTATTTTGAAGGGGAGAGAAAGGATTTTGATAGTATCAAATGCCATTGAAGATGTTCAGTTTTAGCCCCTGGCAATTTATAGTTTAGTGTTTGTGAACAACTGAAGGTTATCCCTCCCCGAGCCTCCACCAGAGGTAGCCCAAGCCTTCCTGCTTTTTCTGTGTGTTTTGCATCAGGCGGTGTTATTTTGAAGGTAGAGTTGTTTCGGGGAAGATGAGTTGGCAGCAAGGCAAATTGATATAATCGTGGAGCAAGTTGCTAAAGACCAGGAAATAACTGTTAAAACTTACAGTGTTCTTTCATATATATTAAAACAACAATAGCAGAAATAAAAGACTGAAATAAATCACTTAGGAGGAACTGTGTTCAGTTTTCTATGATGCCTACAAATCCTTTTCTGTATGCATATGTGATTTCATATGATTATAGTCATACTATAGTTAAACTTTTTCACTTGTCTTTTTCAAGTTACAAATAACCATGCTTTTATATAATCTATAATGATCACTTTTGGTGGCTGCATAATTATTAAATAAGTCTTCTACCCTTGATGCTTGTGTGGAAACTAAGAGACGGTAGAATCTATATCAGGGCAAGGTTTTGCATCTTCACTTCTGGTTTTCTCTAATGAAAAGCAGGGGGGAGATGGCATGATGGCCACCTCTTGTTGGGAAGCTTGTCTCCAGATTCTGATTGGTACCCTCGTCCACTGAACTCAGACTCCTGCAGTCAGGGGTGGACTCTGCCCCACAGCTACTCCTTGTACCTTTCTCTAAAACTTTCAATCCTCTTGAAAATGTAAACCCAGCTATGTGGAGAAAAGGGAACCCTTCTACACTGTTGATGGGAATGCAAATTGGTGCAGCCACTATGCAAAACAATATGGAGTTTCCTTAAAAAACTAAAAATAGAGTTTCCATATGATCCAGCAATCCCACTCCTGGGCATATATCCAGAAAAGGTGAAAACTCTAATTCGAAAAGATATATGCACTCCAGTGTTCATAGAGGCACTATTTACAATAGCCAAGGCATGGAAGCAACTTGAATGTCCATCAGCAGATGAACGGATAAAGAAGATGTGACATATATATGTATGTATATACACATAATGGAATATTACTCAGTCATAAAAGAGAATGAAATAATGCTATTTGCAGCAACATGGATGGACCTAGAGGTTATCATGCTAAGTGAAGTAAGTCAGAGAAAGACAAATATCATATGATATCAATTAAATGTGAAATCTAAAAGAATGATACAAATTAAAAACAGAAATAGACTCACAGACACGGAAAACCAACTTGTGGTTACCAAAGGGGAAGGAGGGGAGGGATAAATTAAGAATCTGGGGTTAACAGATACACACTACTATATGTAAACTAGATAAACAGCAGGGACCTACAGCATCACACAGGGAACTATACTCAATATCTTGTGATAACCTATAATGGAAAAAAATCTGAAAAAGTATATATATATATATATGTGTGTGTGTGTGTGTGTGTGTGTGTGTGTGTGTGTGTGTGTGTGTGTGTGTGTGTGTGTGTGTGTGTGTGTGTATGTATGTATGTATGTATGTATGTATGTAGAACTGAATCACTTTATTGTACACCTGAAACATTATAAATCAACTATACTTCAATTAAAAAAAAGGAAAATATAAACCCAGCTAAATAGTCGCATCTTCAATATTATCAACTGAAACATTAATCCTTAGCTAAACCCTCAGATGGGATTGGTTGACTGGAATAAGAGCAGGACTGAGATGTAGGAATGGGCATTTGCCAAAGAGGAATAGAGGTGCTAGGACAGGAGATGGACAGAGGAGGCTGATTGTCCAGGGTTGCTTGGATCAGCTGTGTCTGTTCACCTTTGCAGCTCCTCTTAAATAGGATGGAAGGTTTTGCTGTGGAAGCTTACATAGCTGAGCTGGGGGCCCCGGGCTGCGAGGAGGTCGTCAGCAGGTTGCACACCTTGAGCGCTACCGCTGTGGTTCTCTCGCTTCTCCTCTGATCACAGCAGTGAGTTGTTTGTGCTGATCATGTCCCCAGTAAGACTGAGTTTCCAGCCTCAGATAAAGGTCACCCTGCCTGAGTTCCAGTTTTTAGTCACTTTTTTCAAGGAAGACAAAGTAACTTTACTTCAGGCATATTTGTTGTGAAGGAAAAGTCAAAAGCTGATAGTGTTTTTTGATTCATTTCTTAGTGATTAAAATCTGCCTAAAAATCATAGACTTAAATTTCTATTGTTCTTTTTATTAATCATCATGAAGGCTGTCAATAATGGCAGTGCTTTAAAAGAAAAACCATCCAACCAGTTGACAAAAGCCAACATGGTTTTGGAAGCATCCCCCTAGGGCTTGTGGGGAGAAACCCACAAGCTTTCTATTAGGGAAATAGAAAAATAATCGGTTTAGGGTTTTGTTTTTTTTTTCTAACTAACTTTAGAAAATAATGTATGTGCATCCATGCATTCTGTTGAGTATATACTGTGTACTCTGAGGCATACACAGATGAATAAAAACTGACCTTGTACTTGGAGAGCTTAAAGCCTAGTGGAGAGTTGGACCTATAAACACGTCATCGTGCGCAGTAGAATGAATGCTATAAAAGAGGAATGTATGTGCATAAAACGCTTTGGCGATCCAGGAGAAAAAACACTCAAGCATGCGAGAGAAAGTTAGGCAGACTGTGCTTGAGAGGTGACCTTTCAGTTCACACTTGAAAGATGAGCAGAAGTTTTCCAGGCAGATGAGGTAGAAATTCTAGAAACGGAACAGGATGTACAAAGGCAATGAGGTATGGCAGAGCTACTGTGTCTGGGGAGCTTCAAGTGATTCAATATTTCTGACAAGTACATATTTTACTCTTACTGGAGCATAAAGCACGAAGGGGCACATGTCAAAGGATGAGGCAGGAGAGATAACAAGGGACTGCACTATCGAGTATTCCATTTAAAGAGATTTTGATTTTCCTATGAAAAACCTCTAAAACCTTAATGTAGATAAGAATCCCCTAGGCACTTTGGTAGAATGCACATTCCTGGGCCTCACATTCCTGAAATCCTAAATCAGGGGGTTTGGAGAAGCCTCCCCAAATCTGCATTTCTAACAAGCAATCCAGGTAATTCAAGCATAGTAGGACAGAAACCATCCTTGAAGAAATGTTGCTTGCAGCAGTGGGGAGCTACTGAATCTTGTTTCATGGGAGAGTGAAATGATTATATACATACGATGGAGCTGGGCAGCTCTGGAAGAATAATTTGGAGTGGGGAGCAGGGAGGGAATGGAATTAACCCAGGCAGGAGGTAATGGAGGCCACGACCAGGGTGAGGCCAGTAGGGAGAAAACCGGAAATACCGTTGTTCTTTTATCACTTTATATACAGTAAAAGCTTTCCCAATTTACTTTTCTCCCATTTTCTAATTTTCCAAACTAGTGTATTTTTCTGCCACTTTTGAGTGGGATTTTCTCTTTCTCCTCAGTTTTCTATTTCTGCCATGTACATGTCATCGGCCCTTGTTCTTCTTTAACCTTGATATATTAGCATTCTTTAGAATTCTGTGTCCTAAGAGCCACTGGTAGAGATAATTCTTGTTTCATGTTGATAGATGTTCATCCATCTCCCATCTATCACTATAATGGATGACATGATTGGCTATTGTTGTAGCTCTTATTGACTGGAATAACTTATTTTTGAAAGTTTGTTGATCCCTTTGAAGATTAATATGGTTGTCTTCTATGACATGTATGACAATACATTGGTTCAAAGAATATTTCCATGGTTGGTACCAGAAACTTGGTCGCAGCCTTTCAGTCCTCAGAGTCTAGCTAAGTAAAGGCAGTAAAATCTGAGTTATCTAGCCTCATATAGAGTAATGTTTCTATGTGTTGGGGGGGAGGGGATCCCAAATTATAGCTAATATAATTCTTGGAAATTAAGAACATCACCCATATTTGGCTAATATTAAAACTGAGCGTGCTTTAAAGAGTATATGACTTTTCTGAGCAATGAAAGAAGACAGCTTTCATCTGCGGCTCAGTGAAGGGAAGCAGGTCTGGAATTCAAAACTGCTCACATAAAATGCACAGCCTGACCAATCTGCAAGTAATAACATATATATTCAACCCAAAACAAAGCTCAGTATGGATTTATAGCCCAGTCAGCTTTGCAAATACCCATTTGCCCAGTTGCCATAGACAGGTAAGGTTTTATTGTCTGGAAAAGAGATATTTTTCATTTTTATTTATAAAATTCCCGAGAGTAGAGAAGACTCCTTTTTTAAAGCAATTTTAGTATATATTTCTAAGGCTTGTAGAGCTTTTACATAATGCATTAATTTTGTTTGTCAAAAAACAGCAATCAAATTTGGGGGTTAAGGTGTGTGTCTTAAGTTTGTAAACGCTTCTAAGTATTCGTAAGTTCTCAGGCACTTGAACTTTCAGGTCCTGATAAGGCTGTCAAATAAGGGATTTTTCCTAATTAAAACTAATATAGACTTATTATTAAAAAGTATAAAGAGAATAAAATCACCATAATCCCATACTCAGAAATGTCCACTAAAAATGCTTTGTTTACTTCCATCTCTTTTATTCATGTACATTCATATTTACGACATTGTAAATAATTTAGATCATAGAACTCCATTTCTTCCTTTTTAAAAAATAAATATTTCAGGAGCATTTACCACTTGTTACATATTTTTAAAAAGCATTGTTTTAGTTTCCTATGGCTACTGTAACAAATACCAACAAACGAAGTGGCTCAGAACAACATATATTTATTCTCTAATAGTTCTGTAGGGTCTAAAGTCAGTTTCACTAGGCTGAAATCATGGTGTCAGCAGGGCTGAGGTCCCTCTAGAAACACTAGAATCTGTTTCCTTGCCTTTCCCAGTTACTAGAGCTGCATTCCTTGTATTCGTTGACTCTGGATCTTTCCTCTATCTTCAAAACCATCAGCATAGCATCTTGCTCTAGTGTCATATTACATTCTTCTATAATCAAATCTCCTTCTGCCTCCCTCTTATAAGACATTTGTGATTACATTTAGGCCCCACCTGGATAATATAGGATAATCTCCTTGTTGCGATATCCTTAATTTAATCACATCCGCAAAATTCCTATTAAGGTAACATATTTACAGGTTCAAGGAATTAGAACCTCGTATGTTTGGAATGCATTACGCTTTCTACCACAATGGTCTTTATTGGTTTTATGATAGTTCACTTTATGGCTGTTCAGTATTTATTAACAGTTGCCCTTGTCTTGTGCCTTTGGGTTTTTCCCAATGTTATACTATTACAAGGAATTCTAAGATTAATTTTCATATGCATAGATTTTTGTGCATTTACTCAATTAGATTTGTGTAATTTCTAGAATGTGGACTTAGTTCAAATATATATGTGTGTGTATATTATTTATATGTATATATGCACACATATACATTTATATGTAAATATCTGTGTATATGTACACATACGTCTATATGCATGTGCATATGTGTAGTGTGTGTGTTTTCATTCTCCAGATTACTTTCCAGAAAGTTGGTAAAGCATATTTATCTCCTTGTGCTCTCACCAGCATTGAGTATTACCTTTTTATTAGTCTTTGCCAGTTAAACAGGTAAAAAATATCTGATTGATGTTTTAATTACATTTCTATGATTTATGAAAAGTGAAAATATTATCACTTTTTATGCTTAACATCATATTTATTCTCCTATGAGTTAATATTTCTTTTAAAATTTTGTTGTTCAAATAACGTATGCTAATGCATATATAAGGAATCTAAAAAAAGGGTACTGAGAACGGACTTGAGGACACTGAGGGGAAGGGGAAGCTGGGACGAAGTGATAGAGTGGCATGGACATATATACACTATCAAATGTAAAATAGATAGCTAGTGGGAAGCAGCCACATAGCACAGGGAGATCAGCTCGGTGCTTTGTGACAACCTAGAGGGGTGGGATGGGAGGAGGGAGGCTCAAGAGGGAGGGGATATGGGGATATATGTACACGTATAGCTGGTTCACTTTGTTGTACAGCAGAAACTAACACAACATAATAAAGCAATTATACTCCAATAAAGATGTAAAAAAAAAAAGTTTAAACACACCTAAATTGAAACAAAATGAAAGGTTAACATTCAGAAAAAAATTTTTGTTGTTATAAAAATGATGTAAATTAATAAATCCAATGATTGAAGCTTGCTTGAGAATTCCTTGGTTAAAAAATTTTGTGTCTTCACTGACACATTATCCTCTGATTTGTGGAATAATTTGAGTCAACTTTAAGAATGCAATAAAATTCTGATTTCTACAGAAGCACATGGTTTCTACCCCTGTCTGTATATGTTCCCTATGCGGTACTTCAATGGAAATTTTTGCGTCTTATTTTAATGGGATAATTTTCAATAACTTTAGATGCCTGACCTGGAAAAATATTCAAGAAAAGAAGAACTGATAAATTAACCTTAATCTTATATTACAGAAAGGTCTTAGTGTCAGCTACTAAAGGGCTAAATATAACCACACTGACCCACTTAATTGACACTTCTTATAATTGCACTGTAATTCATGCTCGGGAGCTGGATGAGAAATGATGTACCTTAGACCAAGCTTCTGGATCAAGAAACACCATGTCCTTGAAGTTAACTCCAGATTGAGAGTCTAATGTAATGATTAGTGTCTGAGGTTCACTGTTACTCAAAAAGCATTTTGGATTTCATACAAACTAGTTAGACGCATATTTACATGTGTCTACGGATACACAGCTACATGTGCGTGGTCTCTTTTCTGAGATTTTGAAATCTGAGGCAGTAGACCTGTCTAACAGGTACAGTGTATATAAATAATGGTATGGGCTCATGAAATTCCAAGAGGAATAGACAGAAAGGGCTTTTTAAAACAGGTAAGGGGTCTGTCTTAAAAATACTTGCTTTCAAGTATCTTTCTAACCCTGAGCAAATTCTTCCTCCCTTTATCCCTTGTCTTAACATTCATCCTAATGGTGTATTGAGGATTAAAAGATGGAGATACAGCCCCTGCCCTCACGGAGCTCTTACTCTAAGGGGGAGTGATCTGCAAACATACAGATTCTGATATGGTGGGGGAACACTTTTCATGCAGGAGCTCTCAGGTGCAGAGCTCAATAGAGGGATACCTAACCCAGTAGGGGCAAGGAGGCTCATAGGAAGGCTGTCTACAGTAAGTGGCAAGGAAGTTTGGTCTTAAAGCAGTCTAGAAGTTAGCCTTCCTATTTGTCAGATGTTGCCGTTGGTCTCGAAGCATTGCTGTCTGCTCCATAATTGGATTGCTTAGCTCTGTTAGAGGCCAGTGCTCTGCTTGGTTTATTGATGGATCTTGCAGACGGCTGATTTCGAGCGGAGAGACACACTCTCCTCTGTTTCTCTCGCAGTAGTCTCCTTCCTGCAGGATGACCCCCTCCAGCCCTGTAAGTATGACACATTTTCTAGCAGCCTAACTCCTCTCCCAGGGGAGATTAGGCTATGGGGCTTCTCCCAGGACCCTGCTTGAGAGTCACTGATAGGGTAGACAGAGTGCTAGGGTAATATGCTTACAATCAGTGATTCTGAAACCCTCCCTGGTCCTGTGAGCTGGGCTGCCACCATGCATATTCTTTTTTCTTTAAATTAATTTTTATTGGAGTACAGTTGATTTACAATGTTGTGTTAGTTTCTGCTGTACAGCAAAGTGAATCCGTTATACATATACATATATCCACTCTTTTTTAGATTCTATTCCCATATAGGTCATTACAGAGTACTGAGTAGAGTTCCCTGTGCTATACAGTTATCTGTTTTATATATAGCAGTGTGTATATGTCAGTCCCACTCTCTCAGTTTATCCCTCCCTCCCTTTTCCCCCTTTTCTACATCTGGGACTCTATTTCTGTTTTGCAAATAGGTTCATTTGTACCATTTTTTTAGATTCCACATATAGCGATAATCATATATTTGTCTTTCTCTGTTTGACTTCACTCAGTATGACAATCTCTAGGTGCATCCATTTCGCGGCAAATGGCACCATCATATGTTCTAATCTACTTATCTTTTGTACAAATCAAGGAGTCACTAATTTGGGAGAAAAGTGCTTCATTTCCCATGTCTATCTGTTCTCTCCTCTTTAATTTTGTGAAGTTAATGGTTATTTGCTACATTTTCTGAGCCTCTGATCCTCCTGGGGTCCAGGGAACACCTGAGGAAAATATCACATTCTCTCCCCATTCTGGCTCGTATTTAGTCTGTCCTTTCCTCTCTCGGACCTCGTCCTTCAACCTGCCCTTGTGGATTATGTACTTCTCTACTTAACCTATCAGGAAAGAGAAATCAGTTTTATTTGGTTTCCTTTGTTTTATCTATTCCCTTTAGAAATCTGAATCTCTCTTGCCTTATGGTATTGTTTAAAAATGATTTTTAATATTCCCAGCACGATGTAACCCTACTTATTATCCATCTCTTAGCTTTTCAGCATTCAGATCTATCCCTACAAGTTAATTTTCATTGATCTTTTTTTATCTTCCTTCACATTTTAGCAATGTAAGCAAAAAAATTTGCTCAGTAATTCTAGAAGAGCTTTCTTACAACCCGTTCCCATTAAGGCAACTTTCTTTACATTTGTAGCCCAGCTTTTAAGCTTTATTTCTTAAGGTATACAGAGATTACAAGCATTGCTCATTCAGGATGGGCAACGTGCTCTTCACACTCCTATACTCAAAACTCTCAAGACAGCATTTAGAAGATGACCAAAGTACACTTGTAGGTATGGACAGCCTTGGGGATGTAGTCTCTTCTGGGTACTCTGATGACAAGAGTGGACAGAGATCAAAGTAAATTTATAGCAGAATCCCCAGACGAGGCCATGATCAGAATACATTTTGAAACTCAGTATTAATTCCACTTGCCCTCGTATCTCTTCATTGGACACAGCCTCATGGCCAGCGTGTCAGTGCAGGGAGCTGACAGCTTCCCAGGCCTCACGCTTACACTAGAAGACTTAATCTCCTATAGTGTCTAAGTTCAAGGCGAGGCTCCAGGGATATTAACCTTAATGCTGTTCTGTGTAGGGTGAAGGAAACCCTACTAAATAAGCATGGGTCAGCGGATGGAACATAGACAGGAGAATTCAAGTCAGTGAAAAGAACCTGGAATTTTGTATATGTAGGAGAGGGGTGAACAGTGAAGAATTTGACCCTTCATTAAATACTTACCTCATCATAAGCTAGCATTTCAGGAGCTTGACAAGCTTATTTTTCAATCTCATTCACCTTTCTCATAAAAACAATGACTGATAATATCAACCTGATTAAATGAATGAGCATTCTGGATCACAAAACTTGTCCACGGCCGTATAGGCTTAGTTGTTGTGCAATAAGTAGAAAATCTGACTGGCTATTTGTATAATGACCTAGATCAGCTGTAGTCTTAAGAATTTCCAATAATCTCAATTCCTTCTTAGTTCCGTAGCCAGAGTTTTACTGCATTTGCAACTAAAATATGCTTTAGTTTCTGCTCATATAATTATTTTGTCTGTAGAAAAATGTCAGCAGTTCTGACAATTTTAATTCTTGTATTTGCTGACTGCATTACCTTCTGAATCATAAGTTCCCAAATCAAGTCAAACAGGTTAGAAGACAAGTTACACTTCAGTGTCACACCTACTCCTACTCTTAAAGCAGTGTGGGAATATATCAGCCACTTTCACTGTATTAACTAATTCATTTCGGCTCTTCACTCACTTTACCAATTTTTATTTTTCATTTTGGATACAACCCCAATTCTTGAAGCCTTTGAAGTGCAAAAAGCATTAAAGTAAACATTAAATGTTTAAAGTAAACATTAAAGTAGTTTAGAATACTCAGGTCTTTACCCAGCACCTTGAGAATCTGCACGGTGGATTCCCCAAAATGTACAGGGTGGAGAGAGTTATGACATCTGCTGCCCACAGACCAAAATATGTATTATTCAGTCAAGAGAAGAAATTAATGTTTTATTGATTTATCCATTTTATTGCTATCATTTTTATGGGTGTTGCCCACATATGTAGGCTTTTCTGGAAGGACCATGGAGGATATGAGAGTTGGTGGTGCAGAGTTGCCCCAGAGTTGAATCATCCAGAACTTGACTCTCACCCACTGTATCACTACAGTTTACCTCTCGTCAAACACCCACACAGGAAGTCCTTGTTTCAGCCTTTTTCATCTTTGCATTTGAAGGTCCTTCCACATGGTAGTTATTTCAGTATTCAAGGACAGCTGTTGCTTGTTCCCTAAATCTTTTCTTTTCCACATTCACCAGAGTTCCTTCAACCCACAATTTACATAGCACACTTTCAAGTCCCCTTTCACCAGCTTCATTTTTCTGCTCTGAGCAGCCTCTGATATGTAATTATCTGGATACCTAAAAAGTGAGCAGAAAAATTTTTCCCTGGGCTTATCTTTGGGGATGGGGTAGGGGGTAGGATTCAAAGAGAGTTTCCCCTGGATTTGGTTGTGACATTTCTTAAAGCCATGTTAAGACCTGAAGAATGTTAGCCTAACACTTCTGTTTCCAGTTACAGAATATAGATAAAAATGAATCAATAAGAGAAAGTCTTCAGAATTTAAAAATATCCTCCTGGGATTCTTAAAAATTCAGGATTCTTTGAGAAACTCAATTGACCTGCTAAAACTGATAAATTTCAGGGCATCTTGAAAGAAAGAATAGATACCTGAGCATCTGAAGTATCTCCATTCGAAAAGCATGTCTTGAACGCTTACATAAATCAGGAACTGTCAGATCGTAGAGGTAAAGAGATCAATAAAACATGACTTTAGCCTTGAGGAAGCTCATAGACTAACAGGAAAGGCAGCAGTAAGCAGTCAATTGTAATACAGTGTGACCAGCACCCCTGTAGAGGCATCTTCAGAGTGCCATGAAAGTAGAGAGTATGATGTAGGATGCCCTCTGCTCCAGTCTTGCATCTCTCTGCATGGTATTCTTTTAGCTTCTGCATCTTGCCAACATTTATGTGCATCGTGCTCTAGACACTGCATGATGGGCTTTATGTATGTCATCTCATTTATGTGTGTGAACCTCTTAGAGGTTGGTCCTATCATGGACCCCATAAAAACAGGGAAAATGGGCAGACATTAAGTGACTTGCTTAAGGTCACAGTAAGTGTTGGATGCAGAATTCAAACCCAAGATTCTTGCTCTTAAGCAATGCTCTATACTACCTATCTCAGAGAAAGACTTTATCTAGAGTGGTGGTTCTCAACCAGGAGCAATTTTGCACCCCCAAGGAACATTTGGCAATGTCTGTAGACATTATTGATGATCACAACTGGCATCTATTGGGGAGTGATCATGGAGGCTGCTAAACATCCTGCAATGCACAAGACAGTCCTCCAAACAAAAAATTATCCAGGCTAAAATGTCAACAGTGCTGAGGTTGGGAAGCTCTGCTCTGGAGTATGGTACTATCTTTGTGTCAGCCTTTAAAAATTACTTTTTTGGATATTTAAAAGCTTTTTTTTAAGAGAAGACATGGCTTAGTATGGGGCAAAAAATATTGGACCAAGTCCCTAAGTATCTGGTGAAGTGTATTTTGCCATGTAAAATTGAGAAAATATTGTCTTCTTTGTCTACCTCTGTAGATTTCAAGGATCTGAGGAGGCCCATCAGAAATTCTTAGAGTGCTTGGGGTGAAAATATTTCTGGGGGGCCCCAGAATTAAAGAGCATCTCAAAGTAGACTCCTGTTCCTTGTTTAGCCCCATCCCTTGTCAGCTGACCCCCCCATCCCCTTTTTCCTCACCCTTATCTTTCTATAAGCAAGTTTGTTCCTAGTATTTACTGATTGAACTAAACCATGTTTTAAACGTTATTTTTGATTAAACATTTTTTTAAATTTATTATCTCTTGACATATTACACCAGATTAAAGTAGCTAATTTAAATTCTAGTGTTTTCTTTATATACTTAATCATAAGCATTGGTGGGTTTGGAGAGTTATTGGAATCCTGTGGTTTTCTTCGAAATGAATAACAGTAACATTCGTTCAACCTCCCCTTCATTCCTTCCTTTCAAAGTCTTAACACTCATGGCAGGAAAATGATTCTAGCATTGGTTAACTAAGTGCCAGGTCGTATCTTCACAGGGAGTGGTTGACCAGTCCCTAGATAGGGTGAAGCCAGACAGGTGTGCGCTGTAGCAATTCATCAAATGGATGTAAACTCATAAATTCAGTTTACTGAGGTTTTAGGTGAGTGTGGCATTCCCTCGTCGTGCTTTTCCT
>NW_006784922.1:4956030-4978779 GCF_000442215.2 Lipotes vexillifer | reverse complement strand
CGTGCTTTTCCTACCCGACAAACAGCGTCCCTCGGCAGAGCCATTACTGACTTTCTTGGAGTGTTTTCCTGGTGATCCAGTCTTCAGTGAATCACACATCAGCCTCCAGGTGTGCGCTGTGCACTCTCCACCGGGGTCCGGATCGCGCTGTGTTTAATTTCTTTGGAGGGACCGATCCACCAGGGGCTCCGCGCTGGGGGCGCGGCGGCGGGAGATGCTAGGGTGTCCCAGTCCTCCTGGGCTCACGCACCGGTCCCTTCTGCTCCCTTTCCCATGAGGCCCCGCTCCTATGGGGAGTGTCCGCGGTGGGGACCGGTCCCGCCGCCTGGCCCCTTCCCGCTGAGGCTGCACAAAGGTGTCCGGCTGGAGTCCGCCAACAGGCCAGCTTTCTATAAGTGCTTTTAAGTTTCCGTTCTTCGAGGAGGGGCGAAGAAGAGGAGCTTTTTCCATTTACATTCCTTTCCTTGTATGTAGATACCGAGAGGAAACTCAGCACTGGGCATGTTCGGATGTTGAATGGTTTTGCTGATAAGCACCAGCCTCCCGGAACCAAAGACTTAAACTAGTCCTCTCCCCTGCCCATCCCCACCCCCCCGCAGGAGCTGCAAATGGTATCTGCCAAACAGATGACAAAGTACCTTGGACTGAATCACACACAGACAACATTTTGAGCCGAACGCACGGCCCAACTCTTGTAATTACTGTTTATAGCTGGCCAAGGCTGACCAGGAGAGGGCAAACCCAGGAGGAAACAAGTTTCCTGAACCTTGGAGAAATAGCTGTGTGTTGATTAAAGGTTAGGACGGGTACTTCTCACTCACGCTCCAAGTTGTTCTTGAGATCACAGTTCGCAGCACGTTTCCTCTGGAGGCAGTGAGTAGATAATTGGGATCTTTTTTGTCTTTTTTTTTTTCCCCCTCCTCCCTCCGTTTTGGTCTTATGGCCTTGAACCCACAGTGAATTGAAGCGAGAAAGAAATGGATATGTCTGACCCAAATTTTTGGACTGTGCTCTCAAACTTTACTTTGCCTCATTTGAGGAGTGGGAACAGGCTTCGGCGAACACAAAGGTAAAAAACTTGGGGGTCCTTTTAGCCTGGAGAGGGGAGGAATGCTTTGGCTTAGGAGGCTGCCCGGCTGCCTGGGCCCCCTTAGCAACTGGGGTTTTGTTGATTGGGTTACAGTTTGAAAAGTTTATACTCTGCTGGGGGGCCCTGGTTCAGGTGTTGCCTCCTCTGTGGTTTTCCTGGGTCATGCTGATGAATGTGCTTTTCGGAGTTCTTCAGAAATGTGGAGAATCAGACCTCGAGTTGTGAGTGGTGGGGAGAGAAGGGAAGGGGGAGGAGATACTTTTTCCCTGTCTTTGATCTGATCATTTATCCATTTCATTCACTCAGGCGTTGGAGCTTCTGTTACTCTGTGTAGAGCCTTTCAGATGCTTCCCTCTATGAAATATTTAACCTTTATACGATGCAAATGTACGATTCAAAGATAGCTCAAGTTTGTCTGTTTCATATTGTCTGCTTAAAGATAAACGTCTGCATAACTTTGCATTTTTTTTAATTGATTTGCTGACATTTATTTCTAAAAGTAGACTGGCCTTTTCATTTTGTAACATATATTTGTTAGAACAGGTGAAAAGAAGAAAGATTTTAAAATCAAGGTGAAGCTCATGCCACAAGTGAAAGACAGTTGAGAGTTAGTTGCTGACACTTGGGTGAGAGAAAATGATTTTAAAGCAGGTGTTTCTTCTCTCTCCACATTTGTGTCCAGCACAGACAGGTGGCATGATTTTGGTTTTAGAGGGGCACACCCTTTGAGTTGTGTAAATATAGATTCTTTGTTTTTCTTCAAAACTTGCCGTGAACATACACGTGAACATGCACGAGGGCAAGGGTGCAGTCAAATAAACAGGATGCCTGGCTATCAGATTGGTAGATTCATCTCTATGCTCCAGTGTTTAAAGAACACAGGAAGATGGTTCATTCTGTTTGGTTATACCAGTAACTTTTTGTAGCATAAGTGCAAATACGTAATACTTTGGAAAACTTAGTAGTTTTTGCATTTGACATTTCTCATGGTATTTCTTAATTTTCAGAAGCGTCCTGGAGTACCCTGACATATGCTGTTTATACATACACAAACAAACGTGTGTGCGTGTTTGTGTGTATGTGTCTCAGAGAGAGAGAGAGAGAGAGAGAGAGAGAGAGAGCGTGATTGCGTCGATTTTTAAGTTATACTTACCTTTTAATGCAACTTGAACAATATTGGTGCCACTAAACCATATGATTCTAAAGTTGTGCCTTTTAAATAAGGTGGCTGTGCTTTTCTGCTATAATGTTCAGAGACACTTTTTCAGTATTGGTCATTTTTTAACAGGCTGTGTCATCCGTGCACCAAGCCCCCCAAACAACGAATCAGTTGAAGAGATATTTACTGTTCCTGAACCAGGCCCCTACTCCTCACGGCAGCGAATCCTGTAACTTGTTTGTCAAGGAGCCCTTAAATATGTCTAACTGATGTAGCCCTGGCGGTGATGCAGCTGCTACTCTCACCTAGAACCACTTCTTGGGGAGATCAGCCTGCTCTGGCATCACACCTGTGTGTCGGAAACTGAAAAGCATCTGGAATCTTTCTTCCCCGCACCTACCTGTTTGATAGTATTATTGAGTCAAATGCATAAAAAATTCTCAGACCATGGCCTTTGGGCAATATCTATCCAGCCCAGAACACTCCATTTTAGACAGCTCACACTGGTAGAGAGCCTAGGTTCTGAAGGAACTTGGATTCTTCCCAACCAAATGAGGGTGTGGGAGGGCTGTGTCCATTCCCCAAGTCATGGGCCCGTATCTTCAGTTTAGTGATACAGAGAGGGAGGTGGAATTTCTTCCCTCCCGTCTCAGAGTAGAGGTTGTCACAGCCTGTTTGTTATTTGGGATTTCCTGGATTCATGGAGTTTGGAAATATATATCCTAAAGATCATCTCTAGATACATCTAGTTACAGGTCTCACAGGGCTGGAACTGCTTTCTATTTATTAGGTAGATTCAGGAAGGTGACGGGCAGGTGTCCCTCTCTCCGGGTCAGTGTACATGGCCATTGCTTTCTCTTAAAAAAGTTCTGGCTCTGTGTCCTTTTGTAAGGACATGAAGTGTATGCTTATAGTATGACTCTTCCCCTTCTGTGACCTCCCTTAACTGCTCTACATCCTTTTCCTCCTCTAAGTGCCACATTAACCCTGTTTCTTACAGCACTGATCAGTTTCCCTAAATCCACCCTTTTAAAAGGACTTCTCCTTTCCCAAGTAGCCCGATGCTTTTGCCAGCCTCACTGAGGGTGTGCTCACTGTCCAGGTGAGGGTGCCTTGCCCTCATTCTCAGCTGGACGTGCCTGAGCCCTTGGAACAGCTCTCCTGCCCAAGCCTGGCTGCTTCTCTGCACATTTGCTGACTTTGTTCGACAGATCATTCATTTTGCATATTTTATCCCAGCTACTTGTTCTGATTACATTGTAATCCAGAGGACTTCATCATAACCTTTTCTTTATATCAGCTTCTTGCGTCTATCAAAGAGTAAAATCCAGCTTTGAGCCTGTGAATGAGCATCTTGGAGCTCCTAGGGATAGGATGTTTGGTACCACTTAGACAAAAGAGAGGCTGAATGGTTTCAGACTCTTCCCTTAAATCTCTATCATGGTAGAAATTGTCAACACAGAGGACTTTGGGTTTTTGCTGCATTGCATCTGCCTTGCCAGTTTAGCATGGCTCTGGTTTGTTGGTTTGCCCTCTCATGGGAACACTTTTAAGGTTTCTCTTCCAACTCAAGGCCCTGCGTGGGCCCATAACTCCCTGAGTTCTTGGGGAAAGGCACCTACAGACTGACTCTCAGGCCTAGACTCTTAAACAGGTCCTGACGCACCGAAAGCCTGGCTTACTTGTGCAGCGTCCCAATGATGATAAAGTTTTTCTCTTCATTCCTTTTTGCCTGGACTGCGGCAGACACTGGGTTGTCTGGATGCACACTGACTTTGTCTGATGTTTTGCTGTAAAGCTCACATTTCCATTGGTAATGGTTCCTTTTTTATGATGGGCTTTGCCTACCTCTCCCCCTCCTTCATTTCCTCAAGGTAGTCTCAATACAGCCATTCACCTGCTGCTTTGAAGGACAAAAATCTAGGCTGAATAAACAGGGTATTTAAACGAAAATGTGTTGTTTTAAACTGAAGTAAGAATTGCATGTTTTAGAGGCTGTGAGTTTCATAGACCTGCGGATTCTCCATTCACTTCAGGATCCCCTTGCAAGGTAGGATGGGAATTAGTTTGCCTGCTTTATGTTACTTTTTGTTTGTAACATCTTTTCCTTTCCTGTTGGATTAAAAATTTCGAGGCAGAAGGGATCAAACTTCTCTTTGACTTATATCTCCTCTGTGTCTCACTGTAAAGAAAGGACTACCATTGATTTATAAATGTTGCTGCTTAGTTTTGAAGTGCGCTTTTAGCTTTGTTGAAGTCTAGAGACTCCAGAAGATGCTTGATTTTTAACCTCAGTGCTCAGAAATCTGTCATGTTTTCTTTGCGCTTAAGTGATAATGTCCAAACCTCAGTGACACCTAGGTCAATACAGTCCTACCCAGGCCATTGGGTAGTTTGTGACTCAGTTCATCACTTTGAGAGAGGTTCCAAATGTATTTTTCTGAGAACCTTGGGATAAAAGGTTATTTTGGTTTTGCTTTGTTTTTTGCTAAATTCACATTACTCAGCAGTTGCAATGAACAGCAGGTACATTCAGGGATCTTTAACTGCTGCAGTTGTCAGAATGCATTGAATTTTTAGGCGCACTGCATCTTCTCTTCAGAAACATCTGTAGTGTTTGGTGAGTTTTTCTTTTGTTTTGAGCATGAATATATGTCTTTAAAAAGCATGGAACGTGCTTCTCTCCTGCCCTGACATGTTAGATATTGGTTAACCCGTGCTTACGCCTTTTACAGAAAGCCCAGTTAAATCCACGTTTATTGAGCATCTGTTGTTTGCCTGGGCACTGTTACCCAAAGCTAAAAGCCATAGGCATGCCTTCAGTGAAGACATGCAGATGAATGGTTGCAAACCAGGGAAATCAAGAAGTATTTACCAGGCACAAAGGAGCCGGGAGATGGCACCAGATAGAAAACCTTGGGGAGGTTTTGAAGGGTACGTTGGTATTTATCAGACAGGAAGACAAGGCCTTCCCAGGAAGCGAAAGAAATGGTGTGTATGAAGGCATGGAGGCCTTGGCAACAGCAGAGTTCAAGGGATTATACATAGCTCAGTATTGCTGGAGCATAAAGAGCCAGAAGCATAACTCGGTACTGCTGAAGCATAAAGTTCAAAGAGGCTACATAATAGAGCACAATGGTTAAGAGGGTTGATCTGAAGCCAGTTTACCTGAGTTCGAATCTTAACTCTGTGATATTATATACTGAGTAAGTTAACTTCTTTGGACTTCAGTTGCTCTGTCTATAAAGTAGGGACAAGTAAATTACTTGTCTCATAGGATTGGTATAAAGATTAAAATATGTTCATATGTATAAAATGCTTAATGCAATGACTCACATCGAAAAGCCTTAATAAACTCTAACTATTAATACGGTTACTGACATTACAACAAGGGGATGAGTAGTGGGTAATGACTGAGGAGGAGCGTTGAGACACTTGGTATTTGTGGGAGCTTGGCCTTTATCCAGTGGGAGAGAGACATGTCTAGCAGCACTTGGGGAGTTTAGGTCTGAGAAGAGAGGGTGGGACCTCGAAACCAATGAAGGAGGTTATTGCGGTAGGCTTTCTAAAGGCCTTTGCAGGCCTGAGCAAAGAATGTGGTGAGATTACGCCTTGAGAGATATTAAGGATATAAAATTGGGAGAAGGTGATGAGCTGTTGGCTCTGAGGGATGAAGAAAGATACCACAATGGCCCTGGGGGTTTTTACTTGGGGAACCAGGGAAATGGAGACTCACCTGTACATATAAGACACAAGTACTTGTACTCGCCCCTTGTGTCCCCAGAGGCTCCTTCATCCACATTTATTGAGCACCTGTTGTGTGCTGAGTACCGTGGAGCTTCCATTCCTTCATTCAGCTGGTACAGCACCAGTGTCCTGTGCTGGGCCAGGGATATAGAGGTAAACCAGACAGAATGCTTGGGCCTCACAAATAAACCAACATCTAAATAAGTCAAGTGGTGGTCACTGTGTTCTGAAGGCTGTAAGCAAGAGCTGAGAGTGACAGTGCGGGGGCTACTTTAGATCGTGTGGTCGGGGAAGGTCTTTGAAGAGGTAACATTCAAGAGATCTAAAGGATGAGAAAGAGCCGTGGGCGGGAAGACTTTGGGAACAGGCATCTGGGAACGGCCAAGGCTGTGCGGCAAGAAAGAGCGAGCCTCAAGGCAGGCAGTTGGATGGTAGGTCCGGGGCACTCGAGGAGGCTGGACCAGAGATAAGAGGCTTGGGAGTCCTCATTAGGACCATGAGAAATATGTTAGACTAATCTGTGGGAGAGCTAAAGATGCCCCATTTAAGGAGTGGGCAGAGACGCAGATAGGAACTGGAAGGGAGACGTGGAGGGAGAGTCCCGTAAGAGGGAAGGAAGCTGGCAGAGTGTTCTCACGGAAATCCCGACAGAATGATCAATTGCTGCTCCACGGAGATGAACCGTGGTGTGCGTTGTGTCTGACGACTGGGGAGTCCTGGCAGCAGAGGGGTGGGCCCAGGGCGGTGGGAGGAGCCAGGAAAGCAGGAGTGAAGCAAGAGAGGCATTGGAGACCATGGGTGGCACCCCCCCCTCTGTGGGTAGCTAAGCACAGCAGCCACACATCCTTGTGTACCAGCCTCTGCACATTCGCGGCTGGCCCGTCAGCCCTCCTCCCTGAATCATATCCCCTTATTCAGTGTTGCTCACTTTATTGTCTGCTTCATCACCCAGACAGGCAATGACAGCTTCCTTTCCCCTCCCCTCTGGAAGCTCAAGTTCCTTCCCCAGTCTCCTGAGTATCTGCTTTCTGACATGTTTACAGTTGGAGCTGCTCCGCTGAGGGTCTCTAGCCCCTACCTGCCCCCTCGTTGACTCTTCCTGAGCCTGAATCTGAGCCAAGTACAGATGGAGGGAGGGTACGCTGTCCGCCCCGCCCCTCCAGCCTATTCCACAGTGGCTGAAACCTGGCGCTCACATCCGTGCTCTCATCCTCTCTACACCTGACCTGCAGGCTCTGCCCCTCCCCGAGTCTTTGCACCCGTTTTCCTCCCACTCCTTGCTTTGCCCAGGCTTGTTTCATAACTGCTTCCTTTCATCCTTTCTTCATGCGCTGGACTGCGTTTTCCGCAGGTGGGACAGGGCTGCCCATCACTGCGGGGCTCGCCCTTCCATCCTCTCATCTTGTCATCCTCTCATCTTGGCTCTAGTTAGCTCTGACATCGGCACTGGTGCCTAAGGCCCTCACTCCTGCGCCCCTCCCCCAGCCTAATAAGGGAGACCCCTGGGGGAGAGGAGAACGCGGAGACCCCAGGTTAGGAGCTCCCAGCAGCCCTCTGAGTGACTTGTGTGCAGAGCCCGGCTGCCCCACACCAGAGCAGCATGTTCTCCGGGTCTTCAGGCTGGCCAGACACAAAGGATGTGAGCCGGCATATGCACATCTCAGAAATATTGCTTTAAGCTTCTAGTGGGAGGTTTACAACAGGAGATGACAGATCATTTGTTTTGCCCCTGAATTTGTAGGTCTTTTGTGAGGGGAGAGAGAAGCAGAAAGAGGGAGGAGGAAAGGAATGAGAGAGAAAAATGTGTGAGACCTTAAAAAGTAGATTTCAAAAGAAGTCCATTAAAAACAAAGTTTTAGAATGGGGAGCATATGCTCCCTGGGGACGCATGGGCTGTTCGTTGCTCTACCTGGTCGACACTGGAAGGGGTATGTGTGTGTCAGTAAGTTCACAGTGAGGGGGGTGAACGTTACATGCTTTTATGGCTCTGTTTGCTTCTCTTTACGCATGTATCCTGTTATCAGAAGCCCAAGTGATACTTTTCAAACAGGGGAATCATAAGCCTCAAGACCACCTGCCTTCTGGGCTAAAAACTGACAGACGCTGGGGTTGAGAAATCTCCCGTGTGTGGAGACAGCTCACGGAGGAGAAGGCTTGGGGTAGGGCTTTATTCGGAAGACTTTGGGAGAGTCCTCCTTGTGTAGGTTGAGATGGAAATAGGCTGGTTTCTCAGGGAGCTCAGGACTAGAGGCTCTGAACCCCTGTCTCACTCTCCAGCACACCCAGCTCTCAGTGTGAGTAAGCCCGCACAAAGCTATTTTTAATCTGAGCTGTCTTCACTACGTGTAACCTAGTCATTTGGGAGTGACATCATGGTAACTGAGTAATCCCTTTGAAAGTTAATAGGAGATCCAAGATAATAAAATGGTCCTGGGGCTACCTGGATGAAAGTAGGCACAGGGTGTGTGTAAAACTATTTATTAAAAGCAGAGTCAACCTCTATTGGTAGAAGCCTTGGATATCGATTGAGCAGCACACTTGGTTTTTGTGACCCGTGGCACATTTTGTAACTAGAGGAATATCTCTAAATAAAAAGTTCACGTGGTTATTCATACTTGTTCTGATACTTTATTTTCTTTCCTCTATCTTGGTAGTTAGGGAAGTTCCCTTGTGAACTTGGCTTTAAATTCTGAACATATTGACCTTAAATCTTATTAATAGCATGAGAAGACCAGTGGGAGTTTTAGCTACACTAATGGTTATTGGATATGTTTGTTAGAGAGGTAATTATAGCAATATCAAACTGAAACATCATGTTGTTTTGTTTTAAAGAAAAAAGGCCCAAGCAGAGGATTTAGGCTTTGATCAGCATTTGAAGGTAAAGTAGGTTGGTAAGAATAGACAGTCATTAATGTTTATCTTATCTTAAGCTCCTCCATCACTTGCTTTATTATAGAACCTGGGGACTTTCTACAGTCTGCTGACTTTGGAATTTACATTTATCAGTGATTCTGATTTTGTTACAGTTTGGGGTTTCTTGGGAAACTAATTGCAGGCAAAATCCATATCTATATCTCTACATATCTATATCCATCTATCTATTTATCTATCTATCTATCTATCTATCTATCTATCTATCTATCTATCTATATATATATATATATAGAGAGAGAGAGAGAGAGAGATATATGGAGCTCCATGTCTTTGGAAACTTTCTAACCTGACATGGAAATTCATATAGGAGATAGCTTTCAGAGATAATGTTTTAGGTTCTGAGTGAATCATCTGGGTGGAGGGAATGAGGAACAGGTGAAACTTGGTGACGTCTCCTAGGGTGGTAGAATCAGAAAGGGAGGAAAACTGATGGATCCACCAGGCCCATTTTGCCCTGTGAGTATTTGCTGAAGCTGTTCTTGCCGTGCTTTATTCTGTCTAATTTTAAACATTACACTGCATGTTGATGTCTCAGGACCCTGACTTGGACCTTACAACATCTCTCTTGAGAGTCACTATTACATCATCTAGCCACTGCCAGATTTCTTAACCACTGGATCTGAAGAATATCACTGAACCTGTGGCTTGCGTAAAAATCACCGATGTCCCTTTAATATTCCTATCTTTTAAAGTGCTATATTATGGGTATCTTTTAATTAGAAATTATAGTTATTAAATGTTTTACTTTTACAGGTAGATGAAGGGGTTAAGGGGAAAAAGTATGTTTGTCATGGGAAAAGCTGCTAGCTGAATAAAGCACTCTAGGAAATACGGTAAATGAAACCTTTGTTACTGTAAAACAATGGCCATTAAGTGACTATTATGTAATGTTATTTCTTAAGTCTGATCTGGAGTGGCTTGTTGATCTTGGAACTTGAGATATAACTCCTGTACAAATATTACTTTCACTTGGCTAATGTCAAGATTTCTGTTACAAAAATTGAAGACTTTTCCCAGTAGATTACCTACGTCAGACACTGAGCATTGGAGATATAGAAGCCACATCAGATAGTTTATTTTTCTAGGTAAAGGTTAATTTTATCCTCTTGGTATTCTCCATTCTAGACCCACATATATAAACACAAATTACTTGCTAATCCAAAAAATAGTTCACTGTAAAATTAGCCTACCCTTGCTTAACTGCTCCAAAGGGCAGACAGGTGGCAAGACAGCTGATAGGCACACTCACCTGACTTGGCAGGTTGAATGGATGACTGTGAATTTGCATTTTCCATAAAGGATAGGTCCCCAAGCAAAGGAATTTTTCATTTTTGATTCAAATGGCCATGGTGGGACAGGTAGAGTATGGGATAGTTCAGGGGTGCTTTAGGTCATAGTTGTTGATGAGGATTCTGCAAAATGAGCCAGTATGTTTATGAATTATAATTTCCTGTATGTTTTAGGAGTTGATATCTGGGGTTAGATGTTTGGACCACAGAATTAGTAAGGAGTAAAAGTTACCTCATTTTTACTATATGACCTGTGAACTTTGTATGTACCGTTCTTTCTTAGTAGATGACTCCTGCCAATTTTAGATAAGTTAGCCATGGAAAGCTAGGATTTTTTTTTTTTTTTTTTTTTTTTTTTTTGCGGTACGCGGGCCTGTCACTGTTGTGGCCTCTCCCGTTGCGGAGCACAGGCTCCGGACGCGCAGGCTCAGCGGTCATGGCTCACAGGCCCAGCCACTCCGCGGCACGGACCGCGGAGTAGTGGTTTCTATAAACCTCCTTAACATAGGAATCCAGGCTCAAGATCAGAGCTCTGCTTCCTTCAGTGCAGTTCTTGGATCTTAGTGATTTTGATGTCATTTTTAACCAGCGTCGCTACTGCCAAGACGCCCTCTTGGCAGGCAGACTTCAGTTTTCTCTGAAATTGTTATTGATTACTTATCATTTGATGGCTTCTTAAAAAAAAAAAAAACTCTTTAAACAAGAGAAATTGTGGTTTATTTTACCTTCTGAGACTTAACCTTAAAATTATTCTACCTTTTCATGTAAGACCTAGGGTGATCTTGGGATCAAAAGGTACAAATACTTGCACTGGTTAGATATTAATATGATGCAACTTTCTGATGGCATTCCTCAGGAGGAATACAAACATTCCATTTAATGGGTCCCAGGTTTGAAATCCATAATGAAAAGTGTTCTGACTCTTGGCACTGATAGACATATTCAGAAATGTTGTATTCAAGCCAGAGTAAATATATATGCCCTTTACACTTTCTTTCAGTTAGCAGAAGTCACTTCTGAACACTTATTTTGGCATTAAGGAAGCTCGTCATGACCTATTGTTCCAGAAAGATTATAGTTCTCATTTTAAGCCAGTTTTCTAGTTCCCATGTAAGTGAAATGCCCAGCCTGGCAGAGCCGAGGAAATAAGCTTCGCTTTTCAAACCTTCCATTCTTTTAGGTGTGTCCCACAAGCAGTGGCTTGTAGCTGCTCCTTCAGCCACTTAACAGGTTTGATTTCAAATCTATTTAATAAGAAACTAACATGTTTGGAGGGGATTCATGGCCCAACATTTATGGATTTTGTTGGGAAGTTCCAGGTGTGTATATATATCTTAAACTCTATGTTAAGGCATGCTAGACTGGAATGATTTTGGTTTGCTTTGCTTTGTTTTGTTTTTGCCTTCTAGTCATAAGATGTATTAGGGATTGGATTGAGAGGGGGCAGCCCCCAGTCCTGAAAGCCATGCAGCTTCTCTTTCAGTTCCTTGTCTTTGGCTGCCTTAAAAGCACTAAAGAGAAGTCAAATGTTTATAAAGTGGGCCAAAAAATAGAGAAACCAGAAGCCAAGAGGGATTAACCTCTGAAACATGGGAAGTTGATTACATTTAAAAATACTTGGAGGGGCTTATTTATGAGTTATGTATCTTTGTGTGATCCTTTTTCCTGCTTTGTGGCTCATGGATGAGGCTGAATCACCTTCTGAAACCTGATAACCTAATAACCTAGTTTGACTCTGTCTGACTTCTGTGGGCAAAGCCTGTGGATTTATCGCATTGCCTTATTTATTCATTTATGTACCACATATTTATTGAGTACCTTTTATGTGACCAGGACTATGATTATCACCTGGGAAACAAAGATATATATGACATGGTCCTTTTGTTCAAGTAGCTCAATCTAGTGGGGTTAGAAAGTGATGCTGACAGATAATTACGGTAACGTGCAATAACCAGTAGGAGATCTACCAACATCAGCACAGGAGGAGGGAGAGGAAGAATATCTGTTGAGGTCGTTTGGTGTATGTTGTCTCATTTAATGGTATATGTAATACCTGTTCTACAGATGAAAAAACTGAGGCTTAGAGAAGTTAATTAATTGTCCCCAAATTACCAGTAGTACATGGTAAATCCAGATAAAGATGTAACTGCACTGCCGTACCTCCAAAGGAAATACAGCTCCAACAATATTCTAATTATTGAAAATAATATTTTTTAAGTAAGATTTTAGTCACTTAATTTTTATCACACAGCAGCCTCCTGGCAATTCAAAGGTATTTGTGGAATATTGAGCCCTGATAATCTTGATCTTTGCTATAGAAATGCCACCTGCTGTCTGAGGGAAGAGAGTGAAAAACAGAAGTAGGTTTTACTTTGTTTTAAAATGCCACCTGCTGATTCGCTTTCCCATTAGTGGAAATTGTATATGTATTTTCCTGTAATTGCCCCATCGTAAAGTATCACAGTTTATAATGGTATTTGAGTGGGCTTGTGCTTTTGAAATTGAGGTTTCACTTATGGTGTAGCTCTGAATAGCTGCTATCTTACAGGCCTTTTGAATGAATAACACTACACTGCACCCGTGCTTATTTTGCTGAGATTTCTCTCTAGGTATTATGAAATCCTGTGCGTTCACATGAGTGTATTTATTATGCACTCATCTCAAAATCCTTGCCGATCTTGTAGTAGAGCATATAGTTCATTTCATAGAAGGGACAAAAGTTCTTGCATCTTACATGGCAGTACAGTGTGAATGCCAGGAAAGAGCTGTTGGGATTTTAGAGATGAATTGCTTACAGGCTTTTTCTTCACGTTTTAAAACTACAATAATTTCTCTTGAATATGCTAATACTAACTAAAAATATGCTAATGCTAACTACATTTTTAGAGAGATGTTTGATGAGACTTAAATACATATTTAAGTATTTAAGACTCTGAAGATCATTGTATTTAGAGAACTAAGACTGCTTTGCTATGCTTGAAACAATTGTATGAGAATAAAGTATGAACAATCTACAACATGCAAAAGGCATAAACATTGCATCCAGAATTCTCTAAACCACAAAAATCCTTCACTGGCCATGTCTTAGCTCTCAGTGGTGCAGTATGTGAGCTGCTTTTGAGAAATGGCTGCGCCTTACTAAGGATGGAGTAAAAAAAGTCTTTCCGTCAGGTGCTGTTTTTTAAATATTGAAGAAAGTGTTTTTGACGGCCACTAATCCAGATTCGTACTGACACAGGGTCTACCACTTTACTCACTCTAGAAAAAGTCCAGGCAGCTAGATGTGCTTTGTTTTGTTTTGTTTTGTTTTTGACACGGTCTATGAAGATACAGTTTACATTACAGTAAAACTATCCTTTATAAGTGAGCAGTTCTGTGAATTTTGACAAATTATCACCACAATTAGGTTATAGAAAGTTTTAGAAACTTAAGAAACTTAGAAACCTTAGAAAGTTTTAGGTGCTTTTTGATTGTTTGATAATGCTAATAAAGGATTAGAATAAGATGTTTTGTTTTGCTCTCCCTTGTCCACCCCCTGCCTTTTAAAAATTAACTCCATATTTTATTATGTTTTGCCTAGTTGTGCCCCAGTGTCCTTTTTCTATTCCAGGATGCCAGCCAGGATACGGTGTTACATTGTGTCATCCTTTTAAAAAATCATTTTGATGAGGAAGATGGTTAACACATAGTTTGATTACATGATTGGTAATGTCAAGTAGGTACCAGGAAAAGGCATCAGAATGAGATACTCGAAAGAGAAGCTTAAACTACCTAAACTGCGTGGTCCAGTCTTACTGTATACTAGCCCCTTTGTTGCTACATAGGTGAGGAAGTTTGAAGAAACCAGATAAACAAATTCTACTAGCAGGAAATGGTTATAAATAATTTGGGGTTGTTTATTGGGGAAGGAAACAGAGCCATGAGGTGGAAGATTTGGAAGCTGTGTCATTTAAGACATTGATTATGGTTGTTGGAAAATATAGAGATCCGGAAGGAAGCATGGAGTTTTTCAGTGCAAGTGAAGACAGACCAACACATGCATTTTACAAAAGATAAATTCAAGGTACTTCATTTGCTTTGTAAAATAAGTTATCATGTCTTTTCATGATTTTCATTATATCTTAATTTCAGTCGAATGTATATAGCTTTGAGAAGAAAATTTTAAACTTACGCCTAAGACAAAGAATGGAGAAAATATGAACAGCCGTAAAGAAAACCACCCCAAATTCTAGTGCTCAAATATAACCACTATGAAAAATATGGGGTTATCCTTCCACGTGTTTTTTTCTGGGCGTATGTGTGCACACATGTGCATGTACACACCACAAAACTCATATTTTATTGAACCTCCTGTTTGATGAGCTTTCTTTTTCCCTTAAAGAGGTTCTTTTAAACACCCGCCTTTACAGTGGTAGGATTTCCGGAAATTGTGAAAAATATTTGTAATGTACAAGAAGGTATGGGTGGGGGGTTATTTGTAAAGTTGTGGGGAAGCATTCAAAACCATGCTGTGAAAGCTGCCCTGCTAATGCACAGCCTCACCTAATTGTGGGGGTGTCCATACCGGCTCACTGGTGTGCAGAGTGGGAGTGAGGCCATGGACACCTGTGATGTCACCTTGGATGGTCTCGCATTTTAGGTTCTGTTTTTTTCCCCCTATATTCAGATCTCTTTTGAAATGTTCCCTTTAAAAATATTCCTGCTAACTCAGATTCCAATTAACATCTCCCCACAGGCTTAAATGTTAAACCTCAAGATCTAAACTTTATCCCTTATGTGTGTGAGCAGGCTTGCCAGATGGCAGGCCAATTAATATATTTTTGCAAGGTGTAGAAATATTTTTTCTCCATAAGGGAACAATGAATCCATCTGCTCCACATTTTCCTTTCCCCTCTGTCCTTTGGGGAAAATCATCATTTAATTTTCAGAACTAAATTGTGCAACTCTCTAAGTGACACTTTCTGCTTTTTAAGGGAGGTGGTTTTAGAAATTGAAACTTTTTCTTACTCAAAGGACGTAAAAACCCTGTGTCATGGATTACAATATCTGGACATCTAAGTTTCATCCAGGGTACTTTGTTTTAAGTTGGACATTACAGAATCATATTTTAAGAAACTGATTCATAGAAGCCTTAACTTGGAAGAGGCTTCAGAAACATCTAGTCAACCTCCCTCATTGTAAGATGAGGAAGTTGATGCTTAGGTAGCAAAGTTTCAAGCTAGTAGGCAACTTGGAACCTGGCCTCCAGGTTCCAAATTAGGACAACAGCGTTAAAAACAGAATCTTTCATTTCTCAAGGGGAATAAAAGGAGGGAGAACCTTGAATAAGGTTCAACCAGGAAAGAAGCACACTCATATTTATTGCCTGTTTTCTCTTGATTTTCAGGCACTGAGCTGTGTGCATCACCCCTATAGTTTCTTTTCATACTCAGTGGCAATTGATATCAACAGGTAATTAACTATTTAGAGCTGTGTGTTGCCTCCAACTCAAAGTTCCTGAAGTACCAAGTACCATGTCCTTTTTTTAAGCACTTATAAAGTGTGCTGTCTGGGCGTGGAATGAATGAATTACTGAATATGTGAATATCAGTGAGGTTATTTTACAAAATCCTCTCAGGACGGTTTGGAATTCTAGGAGTGTGACTACCTTATAGCTTTGCCATAATCTGACACATTATAATACAGAATTTGCTTCCTTTTCCCTTGTGGTTATGAAGGAGTTCAGTACTGAATATTCCAGAAGCTTCTCTTGGGAAGAATGTTTTACCTGTAACTCTGTTTACCAGCATTTTTGCTCTCATAGTCGGGCATTCATTGGTTAATGTTAAATGAAAGAAAGGATTTAGACTTGACTTTTTTTTCTCTTTCCTTCACATTGGCTGTATTTATCCTAACAGACCCTGTTCCTGTAGTAGAAAGAGTTCAGACTTTGGGGCAGGGAGACCTTGGTTGGAATTCTGACTCTGTGACAAACTAGACGTGTGATTTCGGCAGGTAAACTTACCTCTAATACTTGGTTTCCTCATCTTTAAGTAGGAAGAATGGCCAACAGATCTTTTTTTGTGCCTTAAATAAGATAAATTGTAAAACATTTAGATCAGGGATAGACAAGATACATTCTATAGGCCAAATCCAGCCTATCACTTGCTTTTATACATAAAGTTTTATTAGAACTCAGCCACCCCAGTTCAGTTAGATATTATCTATGGCTGCTGGTACTACAGCAGTATAATCCAGTAGTTGTAACATGAGACTCTGGCCTGCAAAGCCAAAAACATGTACTGTACTATCTGGCCCTCTACAGGACATCTTTGCCAAACCGGGGCCTAGGGCAGTGCCTCGCAACTATAGACACTCAATAAATGTTCATTTCATCTTCTACCCATGGATTCTTTCAAGTGCAGTCTTTTCCTGTAGGCACTCTTTAAAGAAAGGTGGTTCTGGGGTGGCCTTCTCTAGTGATTCTTCTAAAGCCCCTGCCCACCTCTGGAGTATGGCCAAACCTTGAGCCATGACTCAGGCCAGAACATGCTGAGAGAGGCATCTCCATGGCTGCCACACCCTGATGTGGATACAGCGTGCCTGGACTTGCACTGGGTGTCGTGCATGTTACAGGAATAGAGTTTTCTCTAATCCAAGCGTAAATACAGTCATTGCTCTTTAGATTGCAGCATGTCCAATTTAGTTTGAATTATTTCTCCCAATGAATTAGTTAGGTGTGTCCAACCTATACTTCTTCAAAAGTTTCCCAACACAGCCCCTCAAACCGTGGAATTGTCTTCATTTCTAAATACACTAAAAATCATAACACATTATAAATGCTGTCTTTAGCAAAGGACCTTCTTGATTCCTACAGCAGGAGTTTCCTGCAGCGACCCTGGGCTGTTTGAAAGAGAAAGTTCTCACAGGAGTGATAAAATTTGGGGCTTATTTTGTTTTGTGTTTTAAGCCAAATGAACTCAGGGTTCTTCCGCTGTTTTGATGAGGGACACCCTGGTGTGTGATAGAAGACCAAGACAGGGATTAGACTGGTGGCATGTGCCCAGTGAGGACTTAGCAATCGATGGCTACACCCCACCTCCCACATGTGGTTGAGAGAAAGATTGAGGGCCTCTAAAAGCTCTTAAGGGCTGTTAGGCTTTCTTGTTATTTTTTATTTTTAAAAATGTATTGAGGGGCTTCCCTGGTGGCGCAGTGGTTGAGAGTCCGCCTGCCAATGCAGGGGACGTGGGTTCGTGCCCCGGTCCGGGAAGATCCCACATGCCGCGGAGTGGCTGGGCCCGTGAGCCATGGCCACTGAGCCTGCGTGTCCGGAGCCTGTGCCTCCGCAACGGGAGAGGCCACAACAGTGAGAGGCCTGCGTATCGGGAAAAAAAAAAAATGTATTGAGGAAATTTTTTCAGAATAGTAAAGGGATTTTTAAAACATTTTAGCATTCCCTGTGTCTTTAAAAGTAACATTGGGAATAAATTTTAAAAGCATTATCTAAAATTTTGTAAAGTCCTCCTTGACTCTTTGCCTTCCTATTCCAGCACATTTTAGTGTTTCTAGTGCTTCTGTACAGGCCCGTTAGCATTTTTCCCAACATGTCATAATTCTGTGTATACTTCTCTGAATTCCCAGCTGATTGTGAATGCCTTGAAGCACAGACTTTGTGCCAGCCTAGTGCCTGGCACATAATAGGCACTTAATAAAGGTTTATTGAATGAAAGCACTCCACAGTGAGCATATCCGAGCATACAGCTTTTTCTGTCTTTTGGAGCTATTTCCTTAGGATAAATTCCCACAATAGAGATTTCTAGGCCAAAGAGACGTGAACATGTTTATGAATTTTGATACATAGTGCCAAGTAGCTTTTATGTCTACTTGAGGTTCCTTCCAAGTTTGTGACTCTCATATCACATGGTACATTATTGCTAGATTGGCGGTCTGGTGTTCCATATTTTCTCTAGCAAAAAAAAAAAAAAATGACAGGAGGGTATATCATCGCCAGATTCAGGTCCGGAGTGGACACTGCATATGCTTTAGGATGAAAAGCTTCTAAAAGAATCAAAATTCCTTCTGTGGAGCTTGGGAATTAGAGGGAGGCAGGCAGCAGAGGCGAGGTATAGGGTAAAAGACACTGTTATAGGAGCAAATAACTCCTGGAGTTTTATTACTGCTCTGAACTTTTACTGTGCTGTCATCAATATTTCAGGAAAGCAATTGGATATTTTTTTAATTTGTTTTCTCTCCTCAACACATTTAATGTTCAAATGTGAGACATTATTTATTGCAAACTGCTGTTAATGCACATTCCAAGGTCTACTTTTATCAAGGTTTGAAACTGTTTGTCTAATGTATTATGCATTTCCATCTTCAACTGATGGGATTTGTGTGTGAAATAAGATTGGGTCTCCATACTGTGACCTTGGGCAGCACTAGCTTGTTTTGAGTTTGATAATTTCCCCTCCCTCAGCTAGTACTTGGCGGGCTCATAAATGACCATTGATAAATAGCCATATCTACCCTTTGGTACAAAGTATGCTATTGATGAACACCTGGAATCACCTAAATGCCACCTCATAGATGGCATACAAAGTTTGTGGGGACTAGGCTGAATAGAGCAAGGGCATCGTTCAATTAGAAATGTCCTGTGAGGAGATTAGGGATTCTCGTGAATACGAAGGTTCAACGGATACTCTAAAGGATTTATGAGTGTTCTGTGTTCCATATTCCATTGCGTATATATTTTCTTACAGCTCAGCTTCAATCCATGCTCAGAGCTGTGACTTCAGTCTCTGGAAAAAGAGTGAGATAAAAGTCTTAGAAAAACTTCTACATGATAGATCTGGCTTTCAGCAAATATCCCTCATCTTTCCCAGCAAACTACAGTCTCTGGGCCTTGATCTAGTTAGACATTTGTAGGAGGATCTTTGAGAAGCCAACAATTACATGGTGGCACGTGACCACACTTGGGTCATTTCAAGCCGCAGCTGTAAAGGACTCTACGAGCAATGAAGTTACGGGATCTTGTTTCTAGTCACATTTCTGCCACCAACAAGCTGTGTGATGTTAGCAAGATTTCCTGGGCCCTCTACTGCTTACCTGTTTTTAAAATCCTGGATTCCGTTGGCAGTATGGTGAAGCCTTTGAACCACTTTTCTGAATAATGTTTTTAAGTGCATAAAAGAAAATCTATAGAATTATAAAGGAAGCCAGTTATATTGAAGTCATCATGAAAACATTAGAAATTGGGGATTTTTGTGATTCTTTACTAGCACATCAGATATCAAGATCTAGAGGTGGGTCTACTAACTACCATAATTTTGAAGTGGTAATGAGTATAAATGATTTTTTAATGTATCTGCAGCAACTGTACCATGATATGAAAACATATGTGATTTCTATTGGCGACAAAATCAAAAGGAATGCTAATGCTGTGAATGTACATGAAGGAAATGATACATTTCAGTTTGTGGTTAGTGAAAAACCACAAAACAGTTCAAGTTTGTAGACCCATTAAATTCTATTCATAGATCTCTTAGATGTCCATGGATTCTGTGGAGGTCAGGAATAGCTAGATCCAGAAGCTCACTGCCATCCCTGGGAGCTTAGACTCTAGTAGTACAGAGAAAGCCTGACCCAGATGGCCTCTTGAGTTTATCAGAACACTGATTTGGGGCGCTGGCATAATTAAGGGGATGTTATGCCAGAAAAGTAACCTTTGATTCACCTAGTAATTAACTGATAAGTAAACAGTGAGAAATTCCCTGTGTTTCATATGTTGCTTTTATTTAGCACGTAGCTAGGAAGCTCAGGAAACAATAACACGGGAGTGGTAGAAACAGTTGTCTCCCTGGTCGTTTCCCTTTGGCGGGACCCAAAAACCAGGGCTTGTGGGAATGCGACTGTATCCCTGTTCTATGTGTATTAAGCTGTGTCCTTTACTTACATTAGAGGAACCTGTATCTTCCAGCATCTTGCCATCAGAGCATCGCCATCTCTTTGTCATAACCACACGTCTTCCCCTAATTAAGTGGGGCATGAACACACAGAAATCGTGTGCCTCGCCTACCTACTTACCAGGCTGGAATTGTATTGCCCAGCTGGAAAGTAAGATCTTTGAAATAAAAAGAAGTTAAGGAATAGTAGTGATAAAACACTTCTCATTGACTTGTCTTGAAGTTGTTTTCTTTCCTAGACTTTCTAAGTGTTTTAATCATGAAGGTCTAAGTATGTTCTACATAAGAGGAGTGGCAAGCAAAATTCATCCTGATTCTTTCAGAAAATGGAAGCCATTTCTTCTCATTACCTACCTACTTCCTTCAACTTTGCATTTTAGAGAGAAAACTATTTTTTTGGGGGGGGGAAGAGAACTATAAATGCTTTTACATGTCACACCACTTGCCTAATTCAGCATCATTTCACAATATTGGTTGCAAATGGAAAGGGAGATTCTTTTTGGCTTTGCAGTTGCATTATAAATGCCTCTGCATTAATCTGGGTTCAAACTCTTAGTCTAATAGACCTAGGAGTGGAGCAAAGTGTTGTGATTTGATTTGTCCATTTACTTGTGTGAAAGGTAATTCATGTGACCATAAAAATGATTTTTAAACGTGGACTCATTTTCAGGTTAAAAGATCCTCTACCAAATTAGATAGGAAGCTTGAAGCATAGGCAGTAAGCAATCTTTCCTCCTTCAGGTGTTGCTATGGATCAATATCTTTTATTGACTTCTAGGGTTTGCATGCAATTTTCTATCATGGTCGTTTATGCTAATCAGCATGAAACAGAATAATTGTAAATCATAGCCCCTTAGGCACATTTTACCCCCCTGTAATACTTGAGATCACAGAATTATGTTCAAAAGAGGTGAGAAAAACAATCCATCATTTTTCAGTGACTCGCGGAGTTGACACAGATGTGGATGGTAAGGACTTTTCCCTCCTTATCTTTGGACTTCACCTTATATTTTAATTCTAAATGCAAATGCAAATGAACTCCCTGTGAAAAGAAATTGGGTTTAAATTAGCCAGTTACCTGTATTTGTGAAAATGCAAATCGATCATGTTAAATATGAAAAGTAGAATAACTATAATATATCCTATCTTTTTTTTTTTTTTTTTGCTATACGCGGGCCTCTCACTGCTGTGGCCTCTCCCGTTGCGGAGCACAGGCTCCGGACGCGCAGGCTCAGCGGCCATGGCTCACGGGCCCAGCCGCTCCACGGCACGTGGGATCTTCCCAGACCAGGGCACGAACCCATGTCTCCTGCATTGGCAGGCGGACTCTCAACCACTGCGCCACCGGGGAAGCCCCAATATATTCTATCTTAATGTTGGTACATAAGATTATTAAAAGTTATCTTCATCAGGAAGGCATGTTTATGTAATTATTGCAAATTATCAGTTATTGCCCGAAGAAGTGTAAGGATATTTATCTACATATTTAATGAAATAATTCAGATAATTAGCATAGAATATAGCAGTTTTTTACTTTAATGTTGTACTAAGATAGATGGTTTGACTACTGTTCACATTTATTTGTAGTACAGAACTCACTGAAATGTACAGTTATTAACAAAAACAAAGTAAAATATATCTTTCTTGACCAGTAGCTCATATATGTATGCTTTATTCTCATCAGAGTCCCAACTGTGCCATGGAAGCAAAGTTAACTCTAACTGTATGCATATCCCTGTACACACCCACAGATGAATGCATATGTGTTGTGTACATCACGGGGTCTGTATGGGCTAATGGTATAACTCCAAAAGGAAACCCTATTTAGTAATGGGGTCTTAGATATGGTGCCTGAATGCATAGTTGCGTCTACTCATAGACCTGCATGAAAGATGAGGGAACCTCTTTCTATTTTTCTTTAGATCATTCCAAATAAAAACTTGACGTATCAGCATGGAAAGTAGAAGCTCTACACTCCCTAAGAATGATAAGCCTTTTCTGCATGGGAGTTTTGGGGCCAAAGAAGGTTTATGGATTGTCAGTGAATAGAGAGTTGGATGAAGGAGTTGTTTGACTCCCAGTTTGTTTTAAGCACTTCAGGTATGAAACATCCTTACTTCATGGAAGCCACCCCTTAGTGTCAGATCCTTTGTCGTGGTGACTTCTGAGTTTAAGATGTGCTGAAAGCAGGGGAGATTTCACTTGGGAGATGAGGCTTGGACTGTGGAGCTGGGTGCAGTCTGCTCTCCATCCTCTGCATCTCTTTGTTCATGAATACAGTAAATATTAGCTGAGCACCTTCTTTATGTCAGGCATTGTGCTGGGGAGGCAATGGTGAAGGAGGCAGGTGTTTCCCGCCCTCTTGAAAGCTTGCAGTTTCATGGGGAATGCAGTGGGGTGGGTAGAGGGAGAGGAAGACACAAAGGATTAAGAAGAATTTACAGGGCTTCCTTGGTGGCGCAGTGGTTGAGAGTCCGCCTGCCGATGCACGGGACACGGGTTCGTGCCTCAGTCCGGGAAGATCCCACATGCCATGGAGCGGCTGGGCCCATGAGCCATGGCCACTGAGCCTGTGCGTCCGGAGCC
>NW_006784922.1:4932273-4956016 GCF_000442215.2 Lipotes vexillifer | reverse complement strand
CAAAAAAAAAAAAAAAAAAAAAAAAAAAAAAAAAAAGAAGGAGAATTTACAACCCTGTGTGTGATTATATGTCTGTGCTTACCCACTCTTAGCCATGTGTGGTTGTGGGAACACAGAGAGTTTTGAGAGCATCTCAGGGACATGTAACAGAGAGTGGGCTTTCAGGAAAGTTAAGCAGGTTGGTTAGTTAGTGAAAGATGGAAGAGAATATTCCAGGCAAAGAGACACATACCTGTACAAAGAGACCTTGGAGCGAGAGTTGAAAAACTTGATGAGAGTGATAATTAGAAGCCTGGAATTTACCCTGTGAGCAAGAGGAACCACTGAAGGGTTTTACACAGAGCAGTGATAAGATCACCTTTGCCCATTGGGAAGATTTCTGGCAGTGGAGGATGAGTTGGAATTGGACAAGGAGGTGGCTGGGAGTTCAGTTAGAGCATGCTTCAGCAAGCTTCCAGGTCAGAGGTGGTGATGATACCATGACCAGGTTGGGGGCTGTGAGGGTGAAGGGAGATGAAGCCCACAGGACCAGATGACCAGTTGAGTGATTAGAGTGAGGAAGGCCAAAGGGTTTGTGCCCTTATTTCTGCTTTAGGCTGTTGGGTAATGGTACCAATCCCTGAAATTGGAGACACAGGAAGCAGGGCCGGTTGGGTAATGATGATCATTTCAGTTGGGGACTCACTGAATTGGAGCTTCTGTAGACAGCCACGTGGAGATGTGCAGCTGACTGTTGGATACAAGAGTCTGGAACTAGGAAGGAGTTGCAGGTTGGGGATTGAGAGTCATCCACAGAAAGATTAATGGCAAGTGCCAAAGTTACTTAGTGTTGAGTATTTCTCTTCCGGGAGTCTCAAGTATTTAGAGCTGCCTAGACCCAGGGACTGAATCTAATCTTTTGGGCCCTGTCTTTTCCCAAGCAAAATGGAGATGATTCGAAGATGGTTTAGGTAGTGTTTTCTATGCAGGACAAGCCACAGAACCATGTATTTATCTTTCCCATAGACATGTGTGTTTTCTTTTACTCTGGAATAGTGTTTGAGATCTAAGTTTCTTTGGTCATAGGAGAAGCCATAACTACTGAAGTTTCATGGTAATTCTGGAATTTTCCTTATAGTTAAAAGTATAGGGGACTTCTCTGGTGGCACAGAGGTTAAGAATCCACCTGCCAGTGCAGGGGACATGGGTTCAAACCCTGGTCCAGGAAGATCCCATATGCCGCAGAGCAACTAAGACCGTGAGCCACAACTACTGAGCGCACGTGCCACAACTACTGCAGCCTGCATACCTAGAGTCCGTATTCCGCACCAAAGAGAAGCCACTGTAATGAGAAACCCGCGCACCTCAACAAAGAGTAGCCCCCACCTGCCGCAACCAGAGGAAGCCCACATGCAGCAACGAAGACCCAACGCAGCCAAAAATAAATAAATTTATTTTTAAAAAAGTATATTGGGGACCATCTGTGTTGTCACAAATGGCAAGCTTTCATTCTTTTTTATGGTGCATATATATATATGTAATCACATCTTCTTTATCATCTATTGATGGGCACTGAGGTTGGGTCGCTTCCATATTATTTATTTTCATCGAAGTATAGTTGATTTACAATGTTAGTTTCAGGTGTGCAGCACACTGATTCAGATATATATATATATTCTTTTTCAGATTCTTTTCTTAAAGGTATAGTTCCCTGTGCTGTATACAGTCCATATCTTGACTATTGTAAATAATGCTGCAATGAGCATAGAAATGCTATATTTTTTCGAATTAGTGTTTTTGTTTTCTTTGGATAAATAGCCAGGAGTGGAATTGCTGGATCATATGATAGTTCTTTTAAAAATTTTTGAAGAATCTCCATACTGTTTTCCATAGTGGTTGCACCAATTTACATCCTACCAACAGTGCACAAGGGTTCCCTTTTCTCCACATCTTCTCCAACTCTTATTTGTTGTCTTTTTGATGATGGCCATTCTGACAGGTGTAAGGGGGTATCTCACTGTGGTTTTGATTTGCATTTCCCTCATGGTTAGTGACGGTGAGCATCTTTTCATTTGCCTGTTGACCATCTGTATGTCTTCCTTGGAAAAATATCTATTCAGATCCTCTGTCCATTTTTCAATCAAGCTGTTTGTTTTTTTGATGTTCAGTTCTTTCTGTATTTTGGGTATAAACTCCTTATCAGATATATCATTTGCAAATATCTTCTCCCATTCAGTAGGCGGCCTTTTTGTTTTATTGATAGTTTCCTATGCTAAGAAAGACAAATACTGTATGATTTCACTTATGTGTTGAATCTAAAAAACAAAAGAAATGAACAAAAAAAAAACAGTTATAGATAGCAGAGAACAAACAAGTGGTTGCCAGAGGGGAGGGGACTGGGATGAGGAAAGAAATAGGGGAGGGAGATTAAGAGGTACAAACTTCCAATTGCAAAATAAATGAGTCACGGGTATAAAATATCCAGTGTGGGAAATATCCGTAACAATGTAAGATCTTTGTATGTTGAGACATCGTAAGTAGACTTATCATGGTGATCAGTTTGAAATGTATAGAAATATCTAATCACTATGTTGTGTAACAGGAACTAACATAGGTCAATTATACTTCAAAAACAAACAGACAAACTCAGAAAAAGAGATGAGATTTGTGGTTACCAGAGGTGGGGAGTAGGGGGAGGGTGAATTGGATGAAGGTAGTCAAAGTGTACTGTACATAATTTCTGTTATAAGGTAAATAAGTACTAAGGACATAATGTACAACATGATACACGCAATGAACACTGCTGTATATTATATATGAAAGATGTTAAGAGAGTAAAGCCTAAGAATTCTCTTCACAAGAAAAAGAATTTTTTAGTTCTTTAATTTTCTCTCTGTGTGAGATGATGGATGTTCACATGTTCACTTAGCTTATTATGATAATCACTTCATGATGTGTGTAAGTCAAATCTTTATGCTGTACACATTAAGCTTACACAGTGCTGTGTGTCAGTTATATCTCAATAAAACCGGAAGAAAAAAAGTATTTTGGGGAACCTCACCATCCTGTGTATTCTGTCTCTAAGACAAAAGAAATAAAGATAGAAAGAGATAATAGGAGTTGAGTAGAAAATTGAAGTTGCAAGATTTTGTGGCATAATGATAGTGTTTTTTGATTGTTCGGTTTTGCTTTGCTTTTTTGTTCTATTTTTCTTGACAGAAACAAAAAGCATTTTCCATTTAAAAGTGCTCTGTTGGCAGTATGATTTCTAGGTCCACATAGAGGAAGAATGAGGTGGACAGAATGGTGGAAGTTTTAGAAGAAAAGCATGTTTCCTCATATGGGGAAAAGGGTAGGAGTAAGAAAAGTATGTTTGTTCTTTTTTCAATGTAAGTTCCTGGTAGATGGAGACCGTCAGTCTCCATGGTACTTGTATCCCATCCTGGTGTCCTCTGCACGGGCAGAGAAGCTGTCAGCTTTCTGGCTGGTCCAGCAGAAAGCACTGGGCATTTCCTGGAAGAGATGGCAGACGAGGGTCATCTTTTGTCACCTCTTTAACCTGATTTATTGCTTTTGAATTTTTTAATAAGGACATATTTTAAGGTCTGTCTGGGGACTGAGAGCTCTGATCATTCATGCAGTGAACTTTGAATAAGTTGGTAAGATTGGCTGGGCCCTGTTATCATAATGGATGGTGACTATTTGACATTTACAATGGTATGCTCCATTTGCACTAAAATAAATGAATTTGTATTTAAAAATAATTGGCCAGTGTGGGTTCCTATCAAGCCTAAAATAGAGGCTTTTTGCATTCAAAGTTAAAAACTGAAAAACTGCATGCAGACTTAGTGAAGATTTACTGAATATGTTAACTGGTGGAATCCCATTAAACCTGATTGAATCGATCTTTAGCTGGAGAAAGCACAGGAATCACCTTACTCTCCTGTGCTTACAGTCTAAGTTGTTAGATTTTCTGAATACGTGAGGATTTTTATTAAGTGCATATTATTTGTCAGGCCTATTGACCTTCCTGCCTACTAACCTGTTCCTAGGTCAGGATGGCGGTTCTCCCTGCCGAGGTGGTATTAATTCCAACTTCTTTTGTTAGAGTACTGATTTGTACAGCTCTTCCAGTTGGAGAATTAGATCACTGGTATCCTTTGCTGCCCCATGATACATGTGGAAATGAGTCAGTGGAAAATTCACTTACTCATTGTGACCTACTTCTGTCGCTTTCATTGAAAGTGTGCTTATTTGTCAAAAGCCATCTGTCCCCCTTCCAGAAACTCTTGCTCCATTGCCACTTTAACCCCTTAGCCTATAGGTTCTTTCATAATATTTACAGTTACCTAAATCTGTCAATTATTCTGTTGTACATGCAGTTCATTTTCGATTCAGCCCTGGAGGCCAGGGATAGAATCTGACTTGGTATAGCTCTCAGTACGTCCTGACCCACGATCTCTGCTTTCTAATGAAGATTCTTGGCTTTTGAGGAGAAACTGTAAAATGGTAACTTTTACTAATTTCAGAAAGGACGGTTTGTTACGCCAGGGTTTGCTGTGATCAAACTCCTCACTCTTCCATTTTCAGCAAAACTTCCCTGTTCTCATTTTTATTAGCTTATTCTTAGAGGTTATTCACTTATCCAACAAGGTCTAAAATCAAGTGTGCCCTTCTGCCAGGTGTTGTACTAGGGTCACAAAAAGAATAAGATGCTTGCTCCAGGGAGCTTACAATCCCTAGTAGAAGAGCTACATGGAGTCATTTTAGAGTAACCCAGTTTAAACATCATTTTAACTGTGGGGTAGTGTAGAACATTCCACACCAACACCAAAATTAGGATTACTTCTTACCTGACTTCCTTTCTTTCAGCTTTAGTCTTGTCGTTCCCATCCAGAGGGTTTACTCACTCCACACTCGTATATGTCCGTATGTGAAATGGGTATTTACCGTAGAACTTCATGCAGATGGTGAATTTATTGCGAATAATACAATTCTAAACTGCAGAAAAAGAAAGCAATGTAGTATTTATTTTATTAAGCACAGATACAGAAACACACTTATGTGTAGCAACGACAAACACCATATAGTAGCTCAGATTTATTGCTGTTTTTTTCATGTCTAGTATTGCACAGACCTCAAAGTATTAGAAGTGATAGACCATATTTACAATTTAAACAAGATAAATTTCAATTCAGCATTATTTAAGATAATCATTGTATGTCTTAAAATAATACCTAAATATTCTTTGCCCTGGTCTAACCATATTTACAGATTCTCAGATTAGGAATGAACAGTCTTAAAGTTAATGTATAGAGGGAGTAAATGGAAACCAGCATTTGATGAGTAGAATTGTATTTTTGAAACCTGTCTCATTCCTGGCAGTTAATTAGTTTTTACTGTGAACTCACCCTTAAAAAAAGAAACTCATGCTGACTTGATAGCACTTTTTAAAAAGTGACGGCTATTAACATTAAAATAACAAAATGGAACTTTTTCTCTGCTAACTGTTGGAGTTGTGAGCATTACTTTATCTGGGTCTTAATTTCTTTGTGCTTTTTTCAGATTGTTGCAGATACCTCTCCTTTTTGGGGAGAACACATAGAGAAAAAACTCAGGATCAGACTGAGCTAGTTTGCTGTGATACATTGCAACACAGACGTGGTGTTATATTCTAGAAAATACTCTGTGCTTTTCCACCAAGAAACAGAAGCTTCTGGTCAAAGTCATAAGCGAAGCAACCAATTCTAAAATAAATAAGCGTTGTTTAAGCCAAGTTGTAGTGCCGCAGCAAAGATGCATGGTGCCCTGTGAATTTTGTCATGTTAGAATGATCTAGATTTTACTGTATGATGAACTGATTAACTTTGACTCTGCTGTGGGAAGACAGTCTGCCTGCTTTCGTTTTTCCTTACAGTTGTCACCTTTATCTTTGCTTTTGCAGCCATTTTCTGTGATAAGCAAAATAAGTTTGTTTCAAAGGAAAGTATCAGTTTATTGTCAAATAATATGACATTGTGAATCCTCACCTACATATATATTCATCTGGAGATGCATATAAACAATGAAGTCTAAGAAGAGGTTTTTACACTATATTGCCATTCATTATAAGTGGACCCTGTTTATTTGGTTCTCAATTGAAGAGGCCCTTCACGGTAGTTTACTCTTCACACCAGACCGCATTTCCAGCCAGAGATTAGAGCATAAGCCTCAGTTGACCAGTGACTTAAGTATACAGTGCCTTATCTGGCTTCCTGTAATCTCTTCATTTAAAACCACTTACCTAAAAGGCTTATATCTTTTGTTGTGGTGTCATCAGAAGCCACACCTGAGAATTTAGAATTGTTCCTTCGAGCTTATTCAGATGTTTTCTGCTAAGCTGCTTTATGTAAGATGTTGAAAAGCAACATATCCTTTCTGGGCCCTGAACTCCTAACCTGACTGAAATGCTCCCTGTCACCGCAGAAGTATGGCATTTCTGCAACCTTTGGAGAAGGCTCAGGAGGGAAATGGATGGGGTCCATGCCCAGTGATACTTGTGGGCATTTGGGTGGAGCTTGAGGGTTACGTAACAGTGATGGCAAAACCACAGGTCCCTCTGTTCTCCCCGTGGTGCTGGATTCCGAATTTACATTTTTTTCCCTCATCGGTTCTGTGGCCACGAGTTCTGTATTGAGAACTAGGTGACCTTCCTAAAATCTCAGGCTATGTAATAACAGATGATTCATTCCATATCACTAACCCCAATGCTGGGAGCTTTATGCTTTCTTAACATGTGACAGTATGATTCTAGTTAGTTTTGCATTGCAGCTTCAACTTTGCAGATTTTCTGCAAATTGAATGTGGGACACTTAATATTCCAATGCAATACGGTAACCACCACCGGAATATAAATTCAGTAATTAAAGTTCTAAGAGGAGTGAATATATTTAACGATAAATGCTGGGAAAAGATGATGTCTATAGAGTTCTTTGTTGTTTGAGAGTAGCTGATTATGTCTACCACTACAGAAATTGTGTGCTCTGTGTGGATATTCTAAAAGGATAATCTTCATTTATGAGTGTGTTTCTCTAACTCCAGGGGTTGAATTTATAAACAAAAGAAAGGTTCCTCTGAAGGACTGCTAGTTTAGAGGGAACCATTGAGATGACCTGCATTCACTTTCAAACCTCTGCAAATCTAGGGTTATACGTAGGGCTTTTATTGGCATTTTAAGTTAAGGAGACCTTACTCCTTCGGGCTTTGCTATTTGTCGAGCTGACCAAGGCTGCCAAAGTCTAGCTGTGTCTTCCCCACATCATTACTATTAGAATTGGGCCTGGCCCGGCTTTGATTAGCACGTCTGTGACTATACAACCAGGGGCCACTGGATTGTAATTAAAGGGGCGCAAACAATTCCTGTCATTAGCAAACTGTATGGTCAACATTCCATGCTTTGTTTCTGTTTTCATGTTTTAAATCAGGTTCTGAAGAGGGCTGAGTTTTTGCTAAAATAATAAAATGGCATTTATTGATGGTTTCCTGAGAGAGACAGTTAGCTGAAACTTTGGGTTGCTGTGACTTAGGACTGGCTGCTACATCCCAGCCAAAGGGCATCTGGTGCATTGTTTTTTCTACTATAACTGTTTTGTTTTTAATCACTTTATTGAGGTAGAGTTGACATACAATGGGCTGTACATATTCGATGTATACAACTTGGTGAGTTTGGAGCTAAGTATACACGGATGAAACCATCACCACAGTCAATGCCACCACATTGCTTGATGTGGCCTTTCTGATATGGTCAAGTGACGTGGAAACCAGCAATGGCTCCCTACTCATCTGCGTTACTTCTAGTAGAAGCACGCGTGAAATGAGGAGGCCTGTTCTGAGCTGGGATGTGGGTACTCGGGATGCCTATACTGTAGTGGGCAATAACATCTATAACTGGCACTGGCAAAGCAAGAATGGCTCCTGTTCTTAACTCTATCACTATGTACCTCTTGGAGCCCTGCCTTGGAAAGGAATGGACACAGGTCCTAGCCATTCACACCACCAGACACCTGTGCCTTCACCCATTCCCCACCTGGTCTCAGGGAAACTCACCCCTGTCTTCTAGGTTCAGGCAGCTCCTTGCTGCCCATTTCCTGTAGGAGCATCACTCACAGGCTCTTGTGTTCTTAGGGGGAAGGGCCTGGGTGAGACTTACCTTCTGGCTCTTTCTAATTTCTGCTTCCATTCCTGAAACCAAAACCTATTAAAGACCTTCTAAGGCCCAGGAGCCCAGACTCTGAACACAAAGACTTCTTGGAATGAGGGAAGGAAACATACCTTTCATTCTCCTCTAGTAGAAAGAATACCGCAAATGAATATCTCAGTAAATTATCCTGTCATGTGGTACTTTGTCATCACTCTCTACCTCTTTCCATTCCTCCTGGGAATCGTGGTGAGCAGTGTTTTTATATTTTATTTTACTTTATTTCATTTTACTTTATTTTATTTTACTTACTTACCACGCTGCGCAGCTTGTGGGATCTTAGTTCCTTAGTTCCCTGACCGGGGATCAAACCCGGCCCGGGACCCCTGCAGTGGAAGTGCGGCGTCCTAACCACTGGACCGTCAGGAAATTCCCAGCAGTATTTTTATTTTTATTTTTATTTTTATTTTATTTATTTATTTTTGGCTGCCAATGGGTCTTCGTTGCTGCGCGCGGGCTTTCTCTAGTTGCAGCAAGCAGGGGCTACTCTTTGTTGCGGTGCTCAGGCTTCTCATTGTGGTGGCTTCTCTTGTTGTGGAGCACGGACTCTAGACGCGTGGGCTTCATTAGTTGCAGCACGCGGGCTCAGTAGTTGTGGCTCACGGGCTCTAGAGCGCGGGCTCAGTAGTTGTGGTGCACGGACTTAGTTGCTCGGCAGCATGTGGGATCTTTCTGGACCAGGGCTCGAACCCGTGTCCCCTGCATTGGCAGGCGGATTCTTAACCACTGTGCCACCAGGGAAGCCCGCCAGCAGTATTTTTAGAAGGCTTCTGTTTTTCTTTGTAACACGCACACCTTATTCCAGATTAAGAGGTTGCAGGATTCATAGTTAATTTCTTTGTAAGCTAAAACACAAGCATGCATCCATTTTCCCATATTCCTGCCCCTGAGAAGTAATCATTGTTATTGTTTATGTACATTTCCTTCCAGTCCAGTTTCTTTGCATTCTATGTATTTTCAAGCATGTTTGATATCAAGCTTTGGACTCTACGCTTTTCACCGTTGTAAGTAAGCATTTGGGGAAAAATATCCCATCTTGTGATTGTAGCGTAGCTTATGTAACTGCTTCATTCAGGGTTTTTAGGAGAGCAAGACTGATCATTTATTTATTCTACATCATCCTTTGTTCTCTGCCCTCTCAGATAAAGGTAAAAAAAAAAAAAAGGGATGTGTGTATGGGGCGGGGGAGGGGTGGCGGTCCATTGGCTTGATTAGAAACAAAAAAACCCACAGAGAGGAGGCAGTTAATTTTAGGTGGTGGTTAGTGATCTTAAGAGAAGACAGAAGTGGGTGGGCGAGCGGAGAGCCTTTGTTGCAGGTTCAAGCTCTGCGGTTCTCAGGCAAAGAGACAGTTTTCTGTCAGCCTCAGTCCTTGGGCCTCTTTGGGCCACCTTTTCTTCCCTCAGTTCTGGACTTTTTTGTCGTTCGATGTCAGGCTAGTGTGATGCAGGCAGAAGTAGGTCCTTATTGTGGGATAGATCTTTTAAAATACATATTTCATTGAGTACGTAAAAAGCGTTTGGAGGACAGAATGACCCAAAAATGAACTGTCCTACGAAAAGCGGCCAACCCTCTTTCTATTCCTGAGTGTTAATCAATTTTTAAAAAACATTTTTAAAAGAGTAGGGCAGTAGTTCTCTTCATCTCTATACAAATTGATTAACTCTTTCACGCAGTTGAGTTAGAGGGAAATGTTGTTGAGGTAAAAGTCATGTTACAGGAAGAGGGGAAAAAACGAATCAGAGTTCTGTTTCTGAAAGGAAGTTTTAACAGTTGAAAAATGACTAATCTCTGAAGCAAGGCTGTGACGATGAGGGCCAGGAAGATTTGGGAGATAGAGTTATTTATAAGTAACATACCATTAATTCTTCCTAACTTTGGGGCCAGACTCATTACCAGTATTTTTTTTTCCAACTGGGACACAAATATTAATTATTGGTTCTGCTGGTATTTACTGTAATAAAATAATTAAATTTTTTAAATAAATGAATTATATGTTTTAGTTTAACAATGTATTATGGACACATTACATAATCTTCCTGGGACCTCCCCTACCCAGTTATTTCCTATTTCCTATTTCTCAAGGATAAAAATATTCCCACATTAATAATCTTTACTCTCTATAGTACTTACTTGACAAAAATGCCTTCACCTGCCTAAGATAGGAACAGTTTGCCTACCTGGATATGGAAAGCTTTGATAGTTGCATTTCTAATTTAGGGGATTATATGTTTATTTCATTTTGGTCTTCACTCTTTTTTATTTTTTTAAACATGACTGCCTAGTTTCTGTCCAACCTTGGGTAGGCCTTTTTTTTTCCCTCTCAAATATACAGTGTCACCTAACTAAACAATGGAGCTATTTAAAAACTTGGGGAAATGTCTCCCTCCCCAGATTTCCTGATTGCAAACTCATAAGCATATCTTCTTTGGGGTCCTGGTAACTGTCCTCCCTCTCCCTGGGGCAGAGACACTCTTTAAAAACTGCTGAGGTGGGGGCGGGGGGCGCTTCCCTGGTGGCGCAGTGGTTGAGAGTCTGCCTGCCAATGCAGGGGACACGGGTTCGTGCCCCGGTCTGGGAAGATCCCACATTCCGCGGAGCGGCTGGGCCCGTGAGCCGTGGCCGCTGAGCCTGCGCGTCTGGAGCCTGTGCTCCGCAATGGGAGAGGCCACAGCAGTGAGAGGCCCGCGTACCGCAAAAAAAAAGCAACAAACAAACAAACAAAAAAACTGCTGGGGGGTTTTGGTGGGGTGATCAAGCTGCACATCAGAAAAACAAGTTGAGTTAAAACAAGAAAACCAAGTTCATGATGGTATTGTTGGAGGAGGGGAAGGAGGTGACTTTGTCTTGCGAATTGTTGATCACCAGGTGCTAGTCCCCAGTTTGTAGAAAGATGATGTGACCTATTGCTTACCACTCATCGGCTGTCTTATACATTATTTTAGAATATTTATGCTTTCGGATGCAAAATGCATAACTAAAATGTTTGTGTGATTTTTTTTTTTAAGTAAAATGAAAAACAATTTTTGTCATTTGAAGAACATAACGTCACAGTTTTGATATACTGTCCTTGAGGCAGATTGGCTAATAGCACAAAGTGTTTTTGCTTTTTACCATATAACTGTGTGAGTTCAGAAACTTTGTGGCCTCCTGTACTAAATAGTCAGTGTAGCTAATATCTGAAGACCCAGGCAGAAAACACTCTTTGTCATATAAGCAAACCCTACAATTTTATGATTATACTGTGGATGAAAATATGATGTGAGCGCAAAGCCAAAGGAATGACTCACTTGGTAGCTACTGACAGATTTTATTTTCATGATGGTTTAGCTGCATTGTTGTTTTCATATGTATTTTGCTCTCTCAATAGGATTTAGGGTCTGTTGAGAGAAAAGAAAAGCAAAAGTTGCCAGTGGAAGAGTTCACATTCATTTCTTAGTGTCAATTGATTTGTTTTCAGTAAGTGTCTTAATTCTAGTCATGATGTGCAGTTTAATTTCATGGGGCGAGTTACTCTGGATCCTTTTCGATATAGAAATTTTACACAGTAGGGTGCCATCTTTCTATACCTTTGAATTTCTACTTAGAAATGTTTTCGTGTGAAGGTCAGGGATTCCATAACTTTAATAAACAGGAATCCAGGACCACAATGAAGAGGAGCTCTCTGAGTAGCTGCAGGGAATGCAGTATGAGTTGAGGTGGGATGCCTGATGAATATGGTGAAGAGGCGGAGTGCCTGTGTTGTTCTGGGGCTCAGGGTACTTACTCATTAAGGGCCAGATTCCAGGCTAGGACGAATGAGGTCACCTCTTTGAACACAGGGCTGGCCCTGTGCGAAATAGGTGGCCATGCCCATAAGAGGCAGGCTGGTGATTTGAAGGTGAGTGAAGCCAGCATTAAACTTTTCCTTAGGAACTGACGCTTTCCTGGCACTCTGCCTTGTCTGAACTCCTGCCATAGTTCTAAAGTAATTCACACAATTCAGTGAAACCTCTTTCCACAGACACATTCCCATACATGCTCTCTTAGAGTCTGGGAGGTCTTTGGGAGGCAAGAATGGGGGAAGATGCAATTAGGAGTTTGGGATTAACAGATACACAGTACTATATATAAAATAGATACACAACGAGGACCTATTGTATATGGTGAAACTGAGTAACATCAGAACCAATACAGTTGTGTTGATGCCCAGGGTAGTTCCGTGCAAGGTAAAGAAATAGACACTAACATTAATTCATTTAACATCTCATCTAGAAATGCCTTTTCTCAACAAAGACTGCTTGTGTCCACATGGTTACAATGAGGTAACACCCACTGGATCTATGTTCCCCAGCATGTTCAGCTCATACTCCTTATCCAGTGCTTACACTCTAATGTCTGTGCAGCCCCACAAGCCATAAACAGAGGAATTTTACTTTATGTCATTTGTATTATGCAAATAATATTCATGCTGAAGACAATTTTTCAAACCGTCTTTCACTCTCCTGCAGGCTTGGATTTGCCCTTCTTGAAGAATGTCCCCTCCCCCAGGTAAACTATGAAAGCGAATTATGCAGCACCACCTTCTCAACAGCAATTTTAAAACACAAGACATGGAAGCAACCTAAATGTCCATCAACAGAGGAATGGATAAATAAGATGTGGTACATATATACAATGGACCATTACTCAGCCATTTGCAGCAACATGGATGGACCTAGAGATTAGAGTACTAAGTGAAGTAAGTCAGACAGAGAAAGACAAATATCATATGATATCACTTACATGTGGAATCTAATGTTAAAAAGTGATACAAATGAACTTACTTACAAAGCAGAAACAGACTCACAGATCTCAAAATCAAACTTACGGTTACCAAAGGGGAAACGTGAAGGGGAAGTGATAAATTAGGAGGTTCGGATTAGCATATACACACTACTATATATAAAACAGATAACTAATAAGGACCTAATGTATAGCACAGGGAACTCTACTCAATATTCTGTAACAACCTATATGGGAAAAAAAATCTGAAAAAGAATGTGTGTGTATACATATATATATATATATATATATATATATATATATATATGATTCACTTTGCTGTACACCCGAAACTAACACAGCATTGTAAATCAACTGTGCTTCAATTTATAAAAAAAAAATGGGGGGAGGTACCAGACTAAAAGATTGACATCCTGAAAGAATAAGTCCAAGAGAAGAATCTTGGGGTCACAAGTTTATAGAAGTTGTAAATACATAGATTTTATAATGTTGAGTTTGTTGTATTTTGAGATATATCATTTGTAAATACTTCTTTTAAAAAAAAAGCTTGTCTCAGTATGGTCAATATATATGTTTTAGATTTTCTGCTGGCCAAATTCACTTCCTAATGCATATTACAGTGTCCTCCTTTTCTCTAAAACCAGTAGAACATACAAAGAGGCTTCACACCACATATCTGATTTCTGTGTTCTCTAAGTCAGATATCTAGATATCAAAAAGCAAAAAAAAAAAAAAGCCATGTTAAGGGGGATATGATCCAGAGATTTGGATTTATTTTTAAATCTTATTAAGAAACAGTGGACTAAAAGAATCTGAATCACACATGCTTAAACACTAGTCTCTTTCCTACTTGTGTCTGACTAGACCAGCTGGTTTGGGCAGCTGGATAAGGAGGAAGTGCCTGCTTGAAATGGATGATCCAAGTGCTGGGTCATCTGCCTTTGGGTCCTCAAGAATACACTGTGGAGGAAAGAATGTCCAAATCGTGACATCTTACCTGTCTGTCTGTAAGCCTGATAACTGTGCGTACAAGTATATCACAGGATGGAATGCATGCCCCACTTAGTGACACTGTGGTGTCTGTCTACCTGGGTCAGGCTTGCTGTTTCTAGAAAAACCTCACAATCTGAGTGTGAAGCTTGTTAACTTGACCTACCTCCTGTATCTGACTGCCAGGCTACAGACTCAGAAATCCAGTTCGGGTGGTATCCGAAGAGCAGCCCCCTTCTCTTAAGCATGGGTCTGTAGTTAGCAAGCTCACTGATTTACGTACAGGGCCAGAATGCTGAGACATTAATTTACAGGGAGGAAAAATAATCAGTATGGGGCTTAGACTCTTCAAAGTTCTTATTCTCTGCCTTATAGACATTTTAACAAAATGGTTAGAAGCACAAGCTCTGAAGGCATGCTGCCTGGATTTGGATTCCAGTTCTACAACTTACTAGCTGTGTGATCTTAGGTTTCTGAATTTCTCAGGTCTTCAGTTTTCACATCTATAAGATGTGGATAAAAATAAGTCTTACCTTGGGATTCTCATGCAAGTTAAACCCTTGCTTGGCGTGTATTAGAAAACAGTCAACGTTAGCAGTTGTCATTATTGCTGTTCTTGTTATTCACATTTGGGCTGACCTCTCCATGACGTAGTCAGAAGGTGGCTTAGGGAATATGGTAGCAGAGCAAGACTTGTTAGGTGGCTTAAATGATCCACAGCATTGGGCAAAGGTGGACAGATGCACATGGTTTTGCCAGTTGATCTGAAACTTTGATGTCTGTGTTGGGTGCAGTCCCTTGCATGTCCTTCACCTTGAGGATGCCAATTTGAAGCCCTTGGATGAACACTTGAACTTGTGGTTCTGCAGCATTTGTTTTTCTGTGTTTCTGAAGCCAACCAGTTGCCCTTCTTATTGTTACACTCCTTCTATAACTGTGTTAATATTTACATTTACTGTCAAGTCTGCTGCCTTAGAACCAGCCTCTTTAGCTCTTGCGTAATTCATTATATTGATTTTAGAAGTTAATTCTGTGGGCAATCTTGTGCTTCTTGTTCCAGGATCGTTGAGGGAAAGCCTTAGTGTAACATTCTAAATAGGAAAACATATGTGCATGAAAGAATGTATGCAAGAAAGAAAGACCAAAATGTTTTCTTCTGACAGCTAATATTTATGAAGCACTTACCGTGCCAAGCACTGTGACAATTCCTTCCCATGCATTATCTCATTTCATCTGTACTTTGTCCTCCAAGGTAGTTCATATTCTTATTCCTATTCTACAGATCAGTAAATTGAGGCTTAAGGGGGTTGGAATTTGAAGCCAGGTGTGCCAATGGTAAGTCCTTGTATTTTGTAACTGTACTCTCCTAAGAAATAGCCAATCAGTGAAATCTAAAACAGAACTAACTACCTTTTCCCTCGTGGAATGTATAATACATTCACATAAGATGTAGTTGAATTATTTCTGTGTCTAATGCAGATATTTCTAACTTCGAATGTGCCCTGGTTGTGGGAGCCCAGATGACCTCCCTTCCTAAGCCCTATTTGCCACTAGCTAGTGGTGCTGCCTTGGCAGTCATTACTTCATCTTCCCGAGCTAAAATTCTGTGGCTCAGCCCACAAATGGCGAGAGCAAGGAGCATTCATTAACCAGACTGAATACTGAGCAATTTAAAGACCAGCTTCTTCTGGTATCACCCCAGTCCTCCTGTCTTCAGAAACAGAATTGGTTTCTTGTGGCCAATTTCATCGTTGCAAAATGAGAGAGTGACTAAGAAAACATCAGTGGATGCAAATGAGGAAGAGAAAAGACATCTGTCAGTTAATTAAGGGAAAACAGTCCTTCGATGTCTTGTTTCTTCTGTGCTTTTCACCTAGGTGGGCTATTCTTCCCTCCTTAGAGGTCTGCTTCCCTTTCACGTTGGACACAAATAGTAGGGGACTAAGTGCTTAAGTATGGGAGGAACACACAGCTCATTTTAATATCCATCTGGCAGTTTTCCTGTTATTTCTCCATTTAGGAAACATTTTCTTCTGCTTGTGCCCATTATCCCAGCTTTGACATTCCTGTCATTAGCAGAATGTCATTTTGCAAGATTCTGAGTTGGGCGCAGCTAGCAACAAAACATACCAGAAAGAGGATGGCTCTTTGCCACTTGACTTTTCCTCACAGAAAAGCACGAAGTGGAGCTCGGATGTGGGTTTTCCATGTGTGTCTGTTTGTCTTCTGACTGTGGAGGCCCGGGAATCAGAGACAGTTCACTTGTGGGCAAAGCATTATGCCAAATTGCTGTGAATGCAAAATGCTTTCAAGTTGGGAGGGCGTTAAATAGGCATGCTGTTCATTCCGGGCTTGACATAAATTTCTGTTGAGTGTCATAAAAGGAGATCCGGTGATTACGGAAGTCAGCTCCCCCTCCCTTTTTGTGGGTCAGATAGGAGCGGCCCCAGAATCCTCCGAACCAGAAAGAGGGAGCAGAGCTTTTGATTCGTATGGGTCGTGTTTAGCTTTATAGATAAATTACCCTACTAGAGTAAAACATATCCACCAAATTAAATGTTTCTAGGGGTAGCAAGTTAAACTGAGATTTAATTTCTGTATGGAGAAGCCCAGAGTGGGTAAAACAATATTATATCAGTTCAGCTGTTGCATATATATGTTCAAATAAGATTTGAATATAAGAAAATCTTCCAATCCAGCTTTATAAAGCTGATGACCATTTCTTTAAAGCAATAAAGCAGGAGGTACTAGGTACAGGGGAAAGAAGTTAATCGTACAATATTATTATAGTATTTCTAGAAAGGCGGAGCAGAGCATTAGATTTAAAGCTGTTATGTCTGCTCTGGTCTGATGCTGCCACCACTTTCTTAGTTTTTTTGGAAAGATTTCTTTGCACTGGCCAACTGAGAGAAATCCAATGCTATTAAATTAAATTCATTAAAGGTAATTTTTGTAGTTGGACTTTAAACTTGGTTTTCTACTACTCAAGAAAAAAAAAAATGTATCAAGTTGTGACTTTTCTCCATATTGAGTATGAAACATGGAAGTTTAAAAAAAAAATGTCACACACATCCCCCAACCCCCAAAACACAGACACACTTGTAAAGTAGAGGTATAGAAGAACATTAGTTTGTATTTTGTTTATTTTTCCTTAACTCTCAAACATGTCTGTAGACTTATCTTTGGTCACTGTCCACAGCTGCCCTGAGAACAACCAAAGGCTTGTGTGTCAGTCTCATAGGTGTTTGTTTTTAAAACCCTTCAGCCGGTTATAAAATTGGGGCCACCACCTTGGTCCCTCCCTCAGCTGACTCATTGCCACTTTGATAGCCCAGCCAGAGGTCAGCCCAGCCAGGTGATAGCAGGTCTTTAGCCTTGCGGGACAGATTAGACCATATTTTTACTCCACGCAATGTTTGGCCAAATCAGCCTTTGAGGCAGTTTGCCAAGGTACAGTACATGCCCTTCAACTCTTGGATCAGAGTTGATGACCTTACCTTTGCAGCACTGCACACCCTCATCTCAAGTACAGACAATCTTTATTACGTGTCTTTGGTGTGAGGTTTGAGCTATTATGCTCTGCGTGACTAGTCAGAAGTCCAGAATTCATCTCATCATTGACTGTTCCAGCCCTTAAGTGTCTTCATTCAAGTAGGTGACCTGCCCTGATGTCTTAGGAATCTTGGGGGACGTTCAGGCTAGGTATGTCCCATAATGCATGTTGCAGATAAATTGCACTAAAAAAAAATTAACAGGTATTGAGAGCCTTCTCACTTTAATTACTTTTTACTTCTAATATTTTCAGCAGTTGGACTTAACTCTGCTGTTATAAATCCCATATTATTACCAGCTGCTGCTTGACTTTGACCATTGTGATATGCCCCTCTTTTCATTCCTCTGATTTCCCATTGTAATTTTATTCAGAATGACGTGTATGTAGGTTTTCTCAGTAAGATGCTTCACATCATATAAACCTGTCAGCTCTTTGTGTTTTCTCAGTTATACACTGCCTTGATCAAGCTAGTAGAATTAGACTATAATATCATCTTAGATCAGTTTAGTCTTACAGATTAGACTATCTTTGTCCTCCAAGTTAAATCAGAAACTTCTTAATGGTAGGAACCATATTTAGTTAGTTATTCAAAAATATTTACTGAATCTCTATTCAAGTCATTTTTATTTTCTGTATTTTTCTGGGTATCCAAAGAGATTCACTATGATAGAAAATATAACCTTTGACCTCAAGGATCTTATCCCCTATCCTAGATGGTAAGCTCCAGGTGGAATCCCTGGTTATGTTTACTTAATGAATGAGTGACCACAGAGTGGATGCTCTGCTTGCCAGGGTCACTCTGGTGCAACATGGTGCACGTCAGCCCCCCATCAGTCACATGCTCACATACGACATCAGGGCTCACCATGTCAGCCACATAGAGATAGCTGTGTTCATGTATCTCACTTTGAAATAGCCACAAATGGAATAACTGAGATGAAATAGGTTTAAAAAAAGTTTCTGTGTCAGGCAGATCACCAAGATTAAAGGGTTACTTAGGGAAGACCTATGAAATGGAGGGACAATTTGTCATACTTAGTGTATACTATAAAATTCCAGTGCTTATTAGTTATGAAAATACGTTTCAAAGCTGACTGGGATTTTATCTCACACTTCAGATAGCAACACATTTTTGTTTGTACAACTCTGCCACATTCTGCCTTAGAATCCAGTTATCTGCGAATCATTCTTAGCTCTTCTTTTATACTTTAAACACTTTGAGAGTGTTTTCTTCATTTCCTTATTGCCCATCGTACTTGCCCATAAATGTTTTTTACATTGAATAGCATCTTGCCAATATCTGTGTGTTCAGCCATCTCTTTCTTCCTCTACAAAGACAGGAAATTGGGCTAGACCTCACCAAGGGCTTATCTTAATGGATTAGATATATTTACAAGAAGTACTGCATACAGTAATATATATATTTTCCTCAGAATTTTTGAAAGCTTGGAGACCTGTACCTTCCTCTAGGCACGTAACTAGCCTAATTTTTTTGCTCCTAGGTGAAAGCAGTATGAGCAGTCATTCATTTCCATTATAATTAATGCCTTTTAAAAGGAGTTTTTGTACTAACGGAAAAGTTAAGTTCAAGTATCAAGCCGATAGTATCAATACTAAGCATTCACAATAATATACCCCGGATGACGATAAACTAGGTCATTGCATTGATCCCCGTATGCAGAGAGCTGAAGCTCTCTGCTTGGCAGTCACCACAGTTCTAGCTACCTGCTCTTTCTCCAGTGTTTCAGAGGCTGTACAAAAGAGCATGGACTGCTCTCATACCTGCATTGAATCTTGGGGGTGATTTTGGCCTGAGTTTTTAAAATAAAATGCTGTATTTTGAAGTTGAGTCACAGGAGATGGGGTGTACTAGGCATGCCCGTCTGCTTAGCTCCCTAACTGGCCTTTCTCCCTCCTCCTTTGGTTATTGCAATCTAGCAGCCAGAATGATTCTCTTAAAACAAAACTCAGATGGTGTTTAAAACCTTCCAACAGCTTCCCTTTTCACCCAGAGTAAAACCAGTCTCCGTGCTGTGGCCTGCACCTGCCCCAGAGGTGGCGCCGGGCTCTGTCCACTGTTGTCTTGGCTGTTCGCCTCCGGCCAGCTCCCCTCCCGCACGCTGGCCTGCCTGCTGGTCCTGGAGCACACCTGACCAGGGCCTTTGCTCCTCCTGAATGTTCACTCCCTCATCCTCCTGTCTTACTCAGACACCGCCCCCCCCGCCCCTCCCCCTACACCATGTGGCTTTCCCTAACCATCTGTTTAAGATTGTGATTTCCTACATCCGTGCTCCGTGTCCTACCCTCTGCGTCATTGTTCTCCATCGCCATCCCTCATACTACAAACATCATCACCATCTCCCGTACTATCTTACTAGTTTATTATGTTTATTATCTGCTTCCTTCTCTAGAATACAGGTCTCTAGAGGACAGCAGGGATATTTGTTTGTTTAGAGTAGTACCTAGCATGTATTAGGAACTCGAAAAGTAATTTGTTGAATGAATCAGTGGAACCTTGGGGGGAGCCCTGATTTCATGGGCCATAGGGAAGACGTCGGCAGTGTCATAACTTCACCTAAATAATAGAGTATGTCATGGACACGAATATTAATGCTTTGCTTCCTGTTGCCTTCTAAGGGGCACTAAAGCTTATCCAGCCAGCTACCAGCTGTGGCCTCGTTGTGCTCTACAGGAAAAGGGGTAGAGCTGTAGACAAGAAGCCCAGAGGAAGGGTAGGTTGATTTACATATGAAAGACAAAAAAGTTATTTCTGGAGAAGACAATAGTATGATGACAGACATGGAGAGAAGGGCAAGGCAGCATCCGAAGGAGTTAGGGATTTGGGAGAGAAGTATCCAAAGAAAATTGTAAGGAAGACTTGCTTTATGTTGCGTGATATAATTTTTCTTTCAAATTCAGTCTCGAAGATACTTTTCCAAGCTTTTACAATCAGGTTTGCAAATTCACAGAGGCCTAGATATTTAATGTTGCACAAAGAAAAGAAATGTCCATGATATACATAATTTTAGTGCATTTAATAATCCTAAAATTTGCTTCAAATGAATAATCTAAAAAAGGCATGAATTAAACCCATATTTATGTCGCCATGGTTAAATCTCAAAAATATAATGTTGAGTGAAAAAACAGTAAGTTACAGAATATCTATAATATATAGTGTGTGCTAAAGTGCAATTTATCCAAAAAGTCAAAAACATGTCTGTCATACAGATATAAAATAAACATGTGTGAGAGATTTTCTTTAACTTATTAATGAGGAAAACAGTAAGAGATTTTGAAAACCATATACATAAAATATATATATTAAAATATATATAAATGTATATATTATATACATATAATCAGAAGTGATGAAATAAAATTTGCTAATAGATACAAAACCAGTTAATATCTCGTAGGACAATGATATTAAATGTTTGGGGTCACCTCTTTGTGGGTGGATGTTAACTGTATTTGCACAAGGCAAAATTCATTTACATTATTATGGACAAGAATCACTTGTATTACTACTAGTTTTCTCCAAATTAACTGCAACTCCTACAGCGTTTAAAGTAGCCTAGTCACTAGAAAGACAGTGAAAGGTGTACACCCTTATAGAACCAGATAATCCCCGGGAGGTTCACTGCACAAAGCCTTCCCAGCCACTGAAAGGACATATATATATACTAAAGATTGGGATACCATTGTTCATTTCAGGTGGTGAGAATTGTTTGATTATTTTTCTATATTTTTAAAATTTCATAAACCAAACAAAAATAATGACTCCTCTAATCTGGTCTAACCCCTTCATTGTAAAGATAAGGAAACAGAAGCCTGCCTGTTTTATAACATGTTTTCAGCAATACCACAGTAGCTAGACAATTTCTGCCTCCTGTTCATGCCCGGTTTCTTCCACTTCTGTCTTCCTCTTTGTTCAAGGAGTATTCAGTGTTCAGATTCTATTAAGGTATCAGGAAATAGTTAGCAGATGTTCACATTCAGTAAAGCTATGGTCTATAATTGGCCTCCTGTGCAAATTTATCAAATTTTTCATCAGGATGAATTAATAAATTATAGGCTAGCTTTTCAGAATTCCTGGAGCTCTTCTTAGGCAACTCATTGCCCCTCAGTTGTGGTCAGTCATATGTCGTACTGAGTGTTGACCTTTCAAGTCGGCTGTGACTGTTAGAAATTACTGCCTGTTTGGGTTTCTCTTTCTCAGCTTGTCCTACCACGATCAGACATGATCAGTATTCATGTCCCCAGATGATTGTAATTTAAAATTAAGCTACTCAGAACAGTTGCAAAAAGCCACAGCCTGGTGGGCCTCACAGCTTTTACAGACCTGGTAGAGGATAATTAACAGGTTCTTCTTCCAGGAGAGATGTGGCAGATCCAGGTGTGAGACTTTTACAGGTCCCACCACGCCCTTCATACGGAGCTCTGAGCATAAGGACAATCTAGGCAGGAATAGAATATGGGTGCTTTGGACCAAAAATCCATACACCTCCTTCCCCTCCCCTCCCTCAGCTAGTAGCCCACGTTCCTTTGTCCCTCACTCTGATCAGACCTGACTTACACGATGAAATGCGTGATCTGTCTCTTTATCCTCCTGACAAATGAAAGGTGCTATTGGCAATCGTTAGGAGATGGGGACGCTCCTTGTGAAACTGCTTTGGTGAGCTCCTTTGGTGAGCGGGAACAGTGAACTCAGGGAGCAGAGTGGCACCCTGTGTGATCCCAGGTCACCTGCCTGAGCCAAAACACCATGCCAACAAATAAACCACTTCCCGGTGGTGGCTTCCTGTCATGCTAAAGCGTCTCCAACCGAGGGCCCATCCAACTGTGACGTTCTTCTCACAGAGGGTTCTGTCCCCACGTGCCTCGCCTCCCAGCCCGCAGGGGCCAGACAGTCCTACTGACTCAGAAGTATTGTCATTGCCTTTCACCCTCCCATTCTTCTCAGATCCCAGGTCCATAGTCAGCAGTACTTATTGTACTATGTGTGTGTGTGTGTGTGTGTGTGTGTGTGTTTTCTGTTGGTAGGTGGATCTTTCTAGGCAGGAACCAAAGGAATGAGGTAACAAGGAAAGCTCACTTAGCACCATCAGCCCCTGTTCTAATCCATCGTTTACCTTTGCCTTTGTCTCAAGTTATATGTGGCTATCTTCTTGGGCTAAATTCGGATTTTGCAAGTAAAGAATCTGTGCCGTTGTGTCACCTTGTCAACTGAGAGAACAAACAGCATGTCATCATAGGCTGTGTCCTCATGTGTTTTTTCAGCTGGGTGGCATGAAGAGGAGCAGGTTCTTTGTGGGCAGTGGTTGTTCCTGGGTTCAGCTTTCAGAATCAAGCTCGGGCAGGGTGGATGGCTTCCATTTCTTCTTAAAGAGTGAAGCAGAAAGATTGCATTTTGGGGATGGATAGCTGGAACTTGAATTCATAACTTCTTTAGTTTCACTTTTGCAATCAAATACCTTTAAGGTTCCTAAGGCTGAACTAGAGATAACTCTTTACAAGCTCAGATGGTTAGAAGAGGATAAGTTTTCAACAAGAGATTCTTGCTAGAGTAGAAATGATGTTCCTATTTTACCTGGTAGGATGGCACTTGTTCTTTTCCTTGGGTGACATGGCTTGAGAAAAAGCAAGGGTGATTCAACTTAGTTTTGCTGGTGAAAGAAAAGGGACCTTGAGTTTGCTCAGGCGGTGATGTTTCTGCTATTTTATCACTTTATGGGTTAAATGAGTATGGTCATTTAATGAGTATGGTCACCAGCACCTCAGGAGCCTGCCTCACACTTGCTAGCCATGAGCTTCTGCTTTCATCAGCAGAAGAGAGTGTGATACCTGGATGAGTAAATAATGACAAAAGAGCTCAGCTCAGCATTTTACACCAGTGTCATTGTTAACGTCGGCAGTGCCAGGTGCTGTGGCAGTCTAGGTAGTAAATACTCATAGGTCCTGCCCACTAGGAGTTCTCTTGCTGTGGGGTTAAATGCAGATTTTAATTCATTTATTGGGAATCAGGTACCTAGAACAATAAGATTAAGTGACTGTCAGGGATACCAGAAGTAGGTGATAGTGAGATTGGATGGCCACCCCTCCCGTCCAACTTTGAAAAGTTATATACAGAATATCTCAATAGGGTCCCAGTGTTTTTAAAGTATTTATATATATATATATATATATATATATATATATATATATATATACATATATATCAA
>NW_006784922.1:4918111-4932218 GCF_000442215.2 Lipotes vexillifer | reverse complement strand
AAAAAAAGAAAAAAAAAAAAAAAAAAAAAAATGCCCCTTTACCCTTAAGAATGTTAGCAACAAATAAGTTCCTTTGAGAGGGCAAGACCCTACTTGGGAGTGTAGAGATTTGTGTACATATGTAAATCTCTGTCTTGGTCTGTATTTTGTAAAGTCTGGTTTTGCCATGCTGAGGAACATGTCATGTTTAAAAGCTTCCTGTTTGACTTTGAGAGATTCAAAAATGTTACTACTCTCACTAGCTTCAGGCTAAAGAGCCATATAGAAGTTAGAGAAGACACTTTCAGCTTTGATTGTTCATCACATTTGTCAACAAGATATCCCTCCGATTATTTAAGGATTTGTGTGACATAATACCAGTACCTTAATTATGGTGAACTGTTCAAATTCTGAGGCAACTTGTTTTTAACTTGTTCTAACCTGCTTTTGTATTATTAGATAAAGAATCCTATGTTTTCTTGCACCATTAATTACATTTATAATCATCAGTTTGTAAAGTTTACAAATCTTTTTAGACAGTGGGCAAACATGGGATGAATGTAATATAAACTTTGTTCTTGTTTTTACGTTTTACATTATTATATTTTTATATTGGCCAAACAGATTCCATCAAGTTTTATTCCGACGTTTCTTTTTGAGTTTTTTTTTTTTTAATCACATTTAATCACATTTTTTAAATCACGTCAGTACTTTTCCACCCTTTTTTTTTTTTGGTAGGCTTTAATAACTGATACAGTTATTTAAAGTTACTTATACAGTTGTGAGAATTTTTTGTTTGTGTTTCTCTGTTTTAAATACAAATTATTGGCTACTTATTTAGCTTGTTGTGGTAATGTACTAGTCATTCTATATGTTTCTTAGGAAAATTCAATTAAAATGTTTTTAAGAAATATTTTCTAAATTTTAGCTTTTTCAGCGTATTTCACTGATATTCTTATATAAGATATTCATTAGGCTACTGTTTCTATTGATATATATTTCTTATTTATTTGATTTACCTATATAAAAATTAATAAATGAATGTCAATAGGAAATTTTCGTAAATGATTTAGATGTAAAAAATAATACAAATAACCATTAACCTGTATTACAGTTAACTTGCTCAAATTAGCAAATAACTTTGCTGAGAGTTCCAGGATATAAATCTGTCATTTATAATTTCTCTTATTAACATCAGCAAGTTGGTATATTTAATATTCCTATATTAAAATTAAAGGAGACATTAATTTGAATTAACACTAAATACATTGTACAATATTTTTTTAACAAACAATCACACCATCTGACTTAATGGTTATGAATGGTTATGAATTTAATAGGCCAAATAATGGTTCTTGATAGATGAGTTGATAATACCACATTCCACCTTCATAATTATCAAGGGTCTATTCTTATTCAAGAACTTCTTTAAGGCTGAGTAAACATGATCTTAATTAAACTCACAGATAATGCTAGGGGGTGTTGATTGCTCCAGTAAGGAAAATAAAATGATGCAGCCTGACCTTAAGAAATTATAAATATGGGAATGTTGACAAATGGTAATAAACAAGCAGCAAACATCTAAGAGAGAGGATTGGTTCCCAAGTCAATACTGGAGAAAGAAATTTGGTTTGGTTTTGAAATGTGTTGTTTAAATAGTATTTAGAAATGTTCCTTTCAAATATAATATTTTTTTTGCGGTACGCGGGCCTCTCACTGTTGTGGCCTCTCCCGTTGTGGAGCACAGGCTCCGGACGCGCAGGCTCAGCTGCCATGGCTCACGGGCCCAGCCGGGCCTCTCCCATTGCGGAGCACAGACTCCGGACGCGCAGGCTCAGCTGCCATGGCTCACGGGCCCAGCCGCTCCGCAGCATGTGGGATCCTCCCAGACCTGGGCGCGAACCCCTGTCCCCTGCATCGGCAGGCGGACTCCCAACCACTGCGCCACCAAGGAAGCCCCCTTTCAAATATTTTATACAAATTCTCAGTTATGTCCAGTATATGTTATTTAGAAGTTAGGTGAAACTTCCTGTTTCAAGAAAGCTATACCAGGTATATTCTGAATTAAGAAGACATTACAATAAATCTTTAATGGTGGATAAGGGCACCAAGTGTAGGAGGATGGAATCATAGTGCCCTGAACCTTATTGTAGGTGAATTCAATGAGGTAACCTGCTGGTTTGTATTATCCTTTTCTAACCACTATACTGATTGTGAAGTACCAGTCTGTACTGAAGAAAAGCAAATGAAAGTAAGATAACATCCACTTCATCATCAACCAGTTTTGCATTTGTGTTATTCTTTGAGGCTTGTGAAAGTTACTTTGGAATCAAATTAGCTATTTTTTAACTTTCTAGTAGCAGAAACAGGAAAAAATAGTTACCCTGTGCTCATATGTAGCAATTTATTTCTACTCACGGGGTACCAGGATAAAAAACAGTAGGTAGTGTGCCTGTGAGAAAAGGCCTTCACTGTTATTTTAATACAAACTGGAATCTGTTTTTATGATTCCAAAATATTTACCTTAATAAGGAGTTTGAATGCAGTATGAACATGAAAAATGAATGAGTAGTGAAATGCATTTATCTTAGGCATTGGCTGTTCTGTTGACAAAAGGCACAACTATGAAATTTGTCTAAATAATTAGATTTTTAATTAGTGCATCATTGTAAGATTAATGTCATTGTTCTTCATTGCATGTAATTTTGTATTAGAAATTTCATTTCAGCAAAGATGCTACCTGTGGTTTGCTGATTTGAATCCTTAATTTATCACTTGTGTGTATGGCATATCACATATTTGCAGTCAAGAGCCAAAAGAAAGGCATTTGATGATAACTTTGTGGTGAGCAATATTGATGGTGTTATATATGATATGAATACATTATATTTTCTAATATTCAGGAAACAGCCACCCTTCAAATATTAGTGAGTGCATATTGACCTGCAAAAACTTTAGAAATAACATGTGCGGATAGGTTGTTCAACCTAAGCTATGTCTACTTTGAACATACTTGAACGTTATTATTATTGCTTTTAAAACTGGTTTTCCTTTCCTTTGGACAGTTGCCGAACCAGCAACCGGAAAAGCTTGATAGGTAATGGGCAGCCCCCAGCACTGCCTCGGCCTCACTCACCTCTCTCTGCTCATGCAGGTAATGAAATACCTTTTCTTGAGTTCTGTTTTACTTCATCTTGCTGGTTTTTAAAATACAGGCATTTTGAAATTTAGATGCGTCTCCCCACCTTGTTATCTTGGTTTCCCTGTAGCTTTGTCACTAAGTTGTTCTTTCTCATCAGTCAGCCCAAACCTTAGCCTCTCTTTGAGCTCTTGGATCTGGAAGGGAGAAATCCTTTTTATATGGGGCCCTATCCCAGTTATTTTTTTTTCGCCACATCTGAATCTGTGGATGATGCAAGTCACGCTCCCATGTTAGGATTTCCTTTGGGAAACGTGGCCATGACAGTTCACACGAAGAGGATTAGCGTCAAGAACTGTAAGGGAGGAAAAATATCTTTTCCCTCTCCCCTTCTAACTTCTCCACTGGGGACCAGTAACCAGAGACAGATTAACAAAGGAAAAGCATGCACATTTATTTAACATACGTTTTACGGGACATGGGAGCATTCATGAGGAAATGAAGACCCAAAGGAACGGTTAAATCGGATTGTTTTTTACAGTAGTTTGGTGAAGGGAAGGGAGTTGTGCAAAGACGTATAGGACAAAGGTGAGCTAATTGTAGTAAATTGGGGGAGAGTTAGCAAGGACTGTTTGTTCAGATTCTTCTGTGTCCCTTGTCTTCAGAGATAAGAAGGCTCCTTTCCTCCAGGTGTAGGGAGGGTGCCTCTCACAAGAAGGTTTTATGATCTGCTTACGGGGCAGGTCAGAAAGCCCTTCCTGCACACGCTGTTTCTCAGATCCCTTCACCTTAAAATAGTCACTGTGCCAGTGCGCCATATTTTGGGGTCTCATGTCCTAAAGTGCATCAAAACTATTCAGCATTTTTCTCCCTCAAGTTGAACTTATCTATTGTATATATTAGCTAGCACAAACAATGCTGCTCTGAGCAGTCTAGAACATGTCTCCCCTTGTAATGTGGGCAAGAGTTTATCTAAAGTTTTACCTGACAGTGGTGTATATATAACTTCTCTTTACATCCAGAACCATTGTAGGGACAAAGAAGATTCAGGAGGTGAGACTCTCGGCCTCAAGAACTACTTAGAAGGATGGTAGAACCATATTCCAAAAACTATGCAACGAAGACTGCTTTGTGTGTTTTTTGTTTGTTTGTTTGAATTCTATCTAAGATGGTGCAAAGAAGACAAGGGTTAATTCCAATCAGGAAAGTTTGGGAGATATTGAAGGAGCCACTCGCTCATGATGTTGAAAGATGAACAAGAGTTTGGCAGGGGTGAGAGATGGGGGAATTTCTAGTGTGTGGCTAGAGTGTGGGATGTACATGCTTGATTGTACAAGAATGTAAAGGTGAAAAGAGAGATGAAAGTCAGAAAGTAAAATGAATTTTAACTTTGAGTGCCTTTCACAGATTTTGAGGAGGATCTGTAGGAAGATGTGTTCGAGATATGGAAGATGATGGGGTGAAAGGATGAGTGTTTAAGCCCTACCTCTGCTATACTCTTGTAGAAACTGTCACACGATAGGCGTTCAGGTGGTGTTGACTTATAAACTAGGCTGTGACTGGCCCCCGGAAAGCAGTCCTTTTGCTTAGGGGGGGCTCTCCAGCTGAGAGTGGAAGTTATCTTAACATGTTTGGGGACAAGATGGGACAGAGAGAGAGAGAGAGAGAGACGTAGTTGCCCCTTTGGAATAAATTTTATTTTCCTCATAGTAATAAATAAAAGATGGTAAAGTTAAAAAGGCAAATTCATAAAATTATGATGCTGTATGTAGTAAGACCACTAAAGTCCAGAAATGCTACTCTGAGGGAAAACTTCAGAGAAACTCCTACACATATATGCAAGAAGGTGTGCTCTAGACTGCTCATGGTGGCATCACTTGTAATAGCTAAGCGTTTGAAGCAGTGTGGCACAAATGTCTATCAGTTGGAAAGTAGATAAATGAATTGTGGCATAGTTATCTACGGAATACCATGCGCCTAGAAAACAAATGAACTAGCATTCAAAGATAGTGTTGGGCAACAAGAGCAAGTTGCAAAAGAATCTTACTTAAACCGTACATATAAGGTTAATGTGATGCTACGTGCAATGTTTTGTTGAGGAATACACACACATAGACATATAAATATGTATCTGTGTATGTACATTTATAGTAAGAGTCTGAAGGAAAATATGGTCATTTTAAAGACCCATTTTGTGTTACTGGTTACGTGAGAAGGTGTCAGGGGGTATAATTGTGGAGAGGGGTAAGCAGTTGGCAATGTTATATTTCCAATGCTAAGTGGTGAATACATTATTACCTTTATACTTTGGAGATTTTTATTATATCATTGTCATAATAGTGAAAGCTGACCATAGGGTCAAGGAAGACCAAATAGTTTACTCAGCGGCTGGAGTTATATCTTTGTCTTATCTTTTCATTCCTCTGTCAGAGTGCCCAGCAGTATATACAAGGTGCTAAGTATATGATAAATTTTATTTCTTACATATAATTCAGTTGTGATTAAAAAAATTTAATCCTACTCTTTGTAGTGCTCTGTAGTAATTGCATCATACTTGATGTGCCTGTTGATTAGTCTTTTACTGCCATTATTTTCTTCAGTTCTAATATTGAGATTAAAGAAAGTGTAGTTAAGACTTTAATGATCCTTTTAATTATTATTTGTTTCTCTATGGAGAATTCTTTTTGCCTCAAAACATAATTTTGTATTTAATCGGAGGAATGGGCAAAGAGAAGCCTGTCTTTCAGGTTCCGAGAGCATTTTCCCTTATGTTATAGAGGAACATAACAGGTTGTTATTCACTCATAAGCTGTAGAAAAGTCTGTCGACTTTTTGTGAGAAATGGCATTTATCACAGTCTGGTAGGTTCCTATTTCTATATACAAGAAGAATAAAACGTAAATTAAATAAAGGACCTGTCCTCACATCTTGATAATGCGAAACGCTTTCTCACTCACTGCGTCTCTTACCTCTTCCTATTGCGGCATTCTCTGCTGCGTATGGTACACAGAGGCCAGGGGGACAGTTCCTTGATGTCTCCATGAAAAACAAGAGAAAGAATAAGTGCCATCTCTTGGTGCTTAGTCACCCAGTAGATACACTTTCTATTTTTCTTAGGCAGGGATTATGTGAGTCAGGGCACACATCACTGACATGAATTTATACCCATTGAATGAATCGGTAGAAATGAGAACATTAATTTCTTTGTGTAGATATGTCAGTGGTACCCTGAGGAAGAAGAGATACTGGCATCATGTTCTGGAGCTTATCTCCACAGACAAAATGGTGTTTGTTGACAGCCAGGCATTCCTAAATGAACCATGAACAGGTCAGTCCCATTAAAAAAAAAAAAAACGTCAGACCCATAAAAAAAAAAAAAAAAAAAAAAAAAGAAAGGTAAAAATCACAGACTCCTAGTTCTAAGCATGAAATGTAATCCAGAAGCCCCAAAGGAAAAGACTAGTATCTCTCTCCTAAAATGAAAAATTCTGTGTAATAAACAAAATCAAAAGAAAACAAAGTGTGAAAAATATTTTTATGCCCATAACTGACAAACATCTGATTGCCTTAATATACAAAAAGCTTGTGTAAATTGATATGAAAATGGTGAATGCACCAGGAGAAAAATGGGGAAAGGATGTAAAAGGCGTATCATAGAAAAAAATTAAATTGGCCAACAAAAATGTTTGAAATGATGATTCATTGCAATCATAAGAGAAATATGAACCAGAATAATGAGACACTATTGTTCACCTAGCATATTGTCAAAAATTTTGTAAAAGTGATAGAATCCAATGATAGCAAGGTTGTGGAGAAACAGTCCCTCTCACATCACATAAGTGTTGATGTGAATTGGTACAACGCTTTTGGTTAGTTTGCAGTATCAGTTAAAATTTCAACTGCATTTACCCTTTCACCCAGCAAATCCATCTCTAGGAATTTGTCTTACTGATATCTCACAGAATAACAGAAAATAATAAATCTAACATTGCTGTAACTAGCAAATGGAAACTTAAGTTGTTACCACTTTATTATTTAACATGCCCTTCATTAAGCAGCTGGTTTAGTAGAAAATAATTCAGGTATATAATCCAAGACTGCATGTTTGTTACAAAGAATGAGGTAGGCTTTTATGTTCTGATTTAGAAAGCTGCCCAAGATAGACTGTTCAGCGAAAAAATACGTTGTGTAATTTTATATATGTGTGTGTGTGTTTGAGTGCATGTAGACATGCATAAATACTTGTATATTCATGCATATTCATAAGGAGTTTTTGGAAGGAGAAAGTTAGCAGTGTTTACCTTTGGAGAATAGGAAAGTAGGGAAATTAGTGTGTAGTGGTTTTATAATAAAGTAAGGCTCTAAAAATAAAACCGGTAAAGGAAACAAAATAATACCTGCTTACTATGCAATAAATTACCAAAAATTTAGTGGCTTAAAACAATATCCATTTATTGATCTTACAGGTCTATGCAAGTCTAGGTAGGCTTGACTTGTTTGACTTCAGGGGAGCTCTCAAGGTATCTCAAGGCCAAAATCAAAGAAAGGTAGAAAGGGTAAGCTCCTTTTTCTGTAGGAACCCTCACCTGCTTTTTCTCCTCACGGTATCATAAGGCCAGAGTCAGTGTCAGTTACTGACCTTAAAAAAAAAAAAAGAAAAAAGAAAAAGAGCTAGGTATTTTACCAGCAAAATGAGTTTATTTGTGAATAGCAGAGAATTACAGCAAGCCATGGGTAAGTCCAAAAAACTGAAGAGAGGCTTTTGTTTTTACAGAAGAAAAGAGGAAGTTGGGTGGAGAGCCCAGGGTGGTAGTGGCTTCTCAGTGGCTGGGCTGTTGCTGGACTGGGAGAAATTCTTCCTTCCCCCCCTGCTGGGGTCTGAGTGGTAGCGTGTGAGAGCTCCCCTTTCAGGGCTTCCCCATTCCATGTAAAATGAGGCTTTCTTTATTTTCACAATGGGCTGGACTCTTATCTAGAGACTGGGAAAGAATCTGCTTCCAAGCTTATGCAGATTGTGGACAGATTCAGATCCCTTCTGCTGTAGGACTGAGATCCACATTTTATCCTGGCTGTGAGCCGGAAGCTGCCCTCCTCAATCTTCAATCTTCAAGCCTGCACTGGCACATCCAGTGATCCTCATGCTTCATATCTCTAACTTATCCTACTATCAGTCAAAGAAAATTTTTTATTTTAAGGGGCTTCTCTGATTGGGTCAGGGTTACTCAGTCTCTGTATATTAAAGTCAGGTGCTGTGGAACTTTAATTACATCTGCAAAATCCCTTCATAGTAGTACCTAGATGAGGGTTAGGATAACTAGGAGACAGGAATCGTGAGGAGACCATTTTTAGAATTCTGCCTACCACAATATCACCTCAATATTGTATTTTGATTCAAATGGTTAAAGTCTGAGCTCTAAGAGTGATACTTACAGAGGATGAGCCACAGACTAGATGTAGTCAAATAACTGAGACCCACTGACTCCGAACTACTAGAGTCCTAGAATCAAATGTTGTCCCATTGGTCAAAATACCTAACCTTTGGTGTCTTCAAAAATTGCTTTACTGGGAATTTGCAGCTGGCTACTTAGATTCATTTATACAAGGGTTTCTGAAAGGAAAGGTGGAAAAAAAGTCTCACTTTCCTATTGGACAACTCTAGGAATTATTAAAGACAGGAAGTATTCTTAAACCACTAAGTACACATAACCTATTAGGTTAGTATCTACTTGGGAAAACTTGTATAAATTACTGTCTATCTATGTATCTATCTAGCTAGCTACCTGTCTATCTATCTATCTATCTATCTGTCATATATAGGGACCTCATTTCTGAAGGATTAGTTACCACTGTGTTTGCTGCTCTGCTCACCAAGTCTCTTTTGAAAGATACAACTGAGCGAAAGGAGGCCCATCCAGGTGAAAATAATCAGAGAACTGGAGTGATCGTATGAACAATACAACTCCAAGTGGAAACTTGCAAAACTCAGAAAAGTATTGGGGTAGCACATGGGGTTAGGCAATGAAACACCCCGAATCCCACTCTTCAAAACACGCTGAGAACATTTCTATGTGCATTTCTTCATTATTTTCCCTTCTCCCCACCTCTACCCTTGGGGCCTTGGCTTAACAAAAACGACCGAGAGTATAAATTAAGGTGGTTACCAAATAGAAACTATGATACATCATGTACATTTTTTCAATAAGGTTTTTATTGTTTCAGAAAACTGTGAGGCCCTTCCTCTTTTGAACTTGTGTTGGCATCTCTTTTGGAGCCACTCATTGGTCTCACCACTTCACAACTTGCTCTCCTTGCATTTCTGCTATATCAGTTGTACTTATTCAGATGTGACACTGAATAGGATGGGGGTAAAAGGCAGTGGTTTTGCAGGCAGGCGCGCTGCTACAGAGAATTGAAAGTCGGTAGTCTAGCAGTGAAGTGGAGATAGAGAAGAAATACACAAGGTGGAATAATAATTTCAACGAAGAGTGTCTTGGATAGAACAGGATTAGTCAACATTCCAGGGTGCCAGAGACATACGCGAGAGCATCCCTGATGTTGGCGAGGGACTTCATTATAACCCACTGCCCCAAGAATGTGACCATAAGCTTGGAAGATATGTAGCTGGGTGGTAAGAGATTTAGTAAAACCTGAAATGTTGGCACTTTGTGCCAACCAAGTCCTTAATCCACTTACCAATATCCACATGACCCTGAGCCATTTTTAAGGTATGATAAAATCTCACAAGATATTTTGCATCCTCTGTTCCCATGACTCTGATCTTCAAGGCTGATACGGTTAAAAAATAAAATGTGATATTCTGATTGTAACAGTAAGCTGAGAGTTTGTAGAAAACATGAGAAATTATTTGGAAATATAAATCCCCTTTAAACCCACTATCCAAGGATAACCCTGCTGACATTTTATTATGTCTCTTGTCTTTTTTCCTGTACGTATTGTGTGTGTATGTGTCTGTACATCTGTACATGTGACTGAAATGCATATGCTGCAACTTTGTCTTTACTCCACGCTTGCCAACACTCATGTTAAAGTTTTTCAGGTTCTGTTGACGGAGGCCAAACATAATATCATAGTACCTTTTACAGTTTTATTGGGATATAATTGACATGTAACATTGTATTTAAGATGTACAACACAATGATTAAATATCTTTTTTTTTTTAAAGGCTGCCACAGTAAGTCTAGTTAATGTCCATCACCTCACATAGTTACACTTCTTATTTTCTTTGTGGGGAGAACTTTTATTTTCTAACATCTTTATTAGAGTATAGTTGCTTTACAGTTTTGTGTTAGTTTCTGCTGTATAACAAAGTGAATCAGCTATATGCATACGTATATCCCCATATCCCCTCCCTCTAGCGTCTCCCTCCCTGCCTCCCTATCCCACCCCTCTAGGCGGTCACAGAGCACCGAGCTGATCTCCCTGTGCCATGCAGCTGCTTCCCACTAGCTGTCTATTTTACATCTGGTAGTGTATGTATGTCCATGCCGCTCTCTCACTTCGTCCTAGCTTACCCTTCCCCCTCCCCGTGTCCTCAAGTCCATTCTCTACGTCTGTGTCTTTATTCCCGTCGTGCCCCTAGGTTCATCAGAACCTTTTTCTTTTTTTTTTTAGATCCCATATATGTGTGTTAGGAGGAGAACTTCTAAGATGTACTCTTTCAGCAGCTTTCAAATATACAATACAGTTTTGCTAACTATAGTCACCATACTGTACATCCCCAGAACTTATCTTACAACTGGAAGTTTGTGCCTTTTGAACACCTTCACCCATTTCACCCACCGCCCAACTCTGGCAACCACAAGTCTTGTGGTTTTTAATTTCTTCCATTTTGTTGTTCTGTCTATGAGTTCGTTTTTGTTTTTGTTTTGTTTTTAGATTTTACATATTACTGAGATCATACAGTATTTTTCTTTGGCTTATTTCATTTAGCATAATGCCCTCAAGATTCATTGTGTTGTTGCAAATGGCAGGATTTCTTTCTTTTTTATAGCTGGAGGGTATTCTGTTGTACATACACACCACATCTTCTTTATCCACTGATCTGTTGAAGGACACTTAGGTTGTTTCCACGTCTTGGCTACTGTAAATAATGCTGCAGTGAACATGGGGGTGCAGGTATCTTCTTAAGATACTGATTGCATTTGCTTCCAATATGTACCCTGAAGTGGGATTGCTGGATCATATGGTAGTTCTCTTTTTAATTTTTTAAGGAACCTCCATAGTATTTTCCACAGTGGCTACTCCAATTTACATTCCCACCAATAGTGTACAAGGATTCCCTTTTCTCCACATCTTCACCAAGGCCTGTTATCTCTTGTCATTTTGATAATAGCTATTCTAGCAGGTGTGAGCTGAATAACTTGTGCATGTTTTAGTTACCTGTTGTCGTCTCACTGATACTCTTTTCTGATTTGCTATTTTTTTAATGCTGTTTTTTGATGAATGCAAGTTTTTATTTTTAATTTTGTTGTCAAGTTTGTCTTTTTCTTTCTGATTTCTTCCTTTTTTGTTTTTGTCTTATCTAGTTGTTGTAGAGTTTCTTTTTTTAAAAAACAACAAGGCTGGTCTTCCTCTAAGAATTGCTGCTCTGAGCTCACTGTTTCCCCTGCCTCTTAATTTTTGACAAGCTTAATGTAAATGAAGTGTTTCTTTACCTCCTCATGTTCTTAGTCTGCCATTTAGGGTGATGGTTTTCCCAAGCAGTGAGTGAATTTTTGAGGAACAAGGGTTTGTTTGAATTCTTCCTAAACCTTATAGGCTAGCCTACAAAGGGAGGAAGATAGCAGTATTTTAAAAAAAAAAAAAAAAAAAAAAAGGCACTAAGACAGTTTCTCTCAACCCCCTAGATGACTAGGGGGAGAGGTACACTTACATATTTCTGCTCAGATATTTGTGGCCCCATCAGGTTTGCATGCTGCACACAGAGGGAAAGCCATTACTGTGAATTTTAGTTTGCTGGTGGGAACAACCTAGTCAATAGAGATGAATGATCTTTAGGTATAAGTGAAAGATTTTTCCTTAGATAAGGTGAGACTAGGGACATAGCCCTGAGCGTAAGAGTGCCTTTGTTTCACCTGTTTTGTTTTGTGACTTTCATTCAAGCTTTCAGTAGGTTTTCTGTGCTTGAAATATTGTTTGCCAGACTGTTTAAATATGATTTGTAGATCTTTAATAAAAATGTTCAGTCAGGGCTTCCCTGGTGGCGCAGTGCTTGAGAGTCCGCCTGCCGATGCAGGAGACGCGGGTTCGTGCCCCGTTTCGGGAAGATCCCACATGCCGCGGAGCGGCTGGGCCCGTGAGCCATGGCCACTGAGCCTGCGCGTCCGGAGCCTGTGCTCCGCAAATGGGAGAGGCCACAACAGTGAGAGGCCCGCATAACGCAAGAAGAAAAAAAAAAAAAAAAAAAAATGTTCAGTCAGCAGGGCAGTGACCTCCTTTGGCTACACAGACATGATGGTACAAGACAGATGGTTGCTTTGCTTCTTTATATTTAAGGAAGAGGACAAAGCAAGATTGTGTGCTTCCAGAGTCATAGCAAATTGGTGGCTAGCCTTAATGCAAATTAAGTTTGCAGATGTCCCATATAACCACTCTTTCTTTAAAGTGATAGAAACTTTCTTGTTTTACTCAAGAGCAATCTCTGATATAGTCACTCATTATTTTTATCTACTTATAAGCAGATCTCAACAAAATCAACTTAAACTTGTAAAACATTGTGTTCAGGTGAGAGCACCTTGATGTCCTCCTCATAGAGTTTCATTTTATGTAGGTAAAATTGGCAAATCATATGTCTGAATATAGTCACCCTTGGGTGGAACATTACCTTGGAATCATCTGCTTTTATTAAAACCTTAAATGGGCTCAAGACCAGAGTTCTTATTAATCTAGTGTGTGTGTCCACGGTGTATGATTTTGCAATGCATCTGTTCTGTGATTTCAAGTATTTCATAAATCAGTTTCTCTGAATTACGGAGAATACATCTTTTTTATTTCACGTTGTACCCACAGTATTTTGTTTTTTGGGGTTTTTTTAATCCTTAGCCTTTGTGTAATTGCCAATTGTTGGCTTGAGTAATGACACATCTTGCCCTTCCTGCTTAAGGAAAAGGATGATAAAATCAGATGAACTGACGTCAGTCATTGTGTTTTTTTAGTTTTGGGTATGGCTTTGTGTTGAGTCACTAATCAGGGGTATATACCAACATCGTTAATATTTGTTAATTCCTTCATGCAGCTCCATCTGTCCTGTGACCTGCATTTATTGTTTTGGTTCTCTGAGAAGAGTGTAATGTTTACATGTCGTATATTCCTAATGATAAGTTAATGACTGGCATCTTTCCCCTAATCTCTAGATAGTCCCCTAAATCTGAATGTAGAATTTAACCTGAATGGTCTTTGATTTAGCTTTTTGGTTTCTCCTTTATTATAAATTGAAGCTTTTGGAAGCTTACTGCTAAATTTCATCTCAATGCACCCCTGTGTTAACAAAACTGGTAGTGTTTTTGTTTTTGTTTATGAACATGGGTCCCCTGGGTAGCCACTCAGGAAGATTTTGCTCTTCCATCCTTTGGGAAGTGCTCTTCCTTTTCATTTATTTATTTTTTTAAATACCGATTGGATCTTCATTACATATTTTTCAAGTTAGAATTGACAATATTTACTGAAGGATTTGTGGGGTGAGAGAGAGTTGATCAAGGGTGGCTTCCAGAGACCTTGCTGAGAACATGGGTCAGTGGAAGGGATGCTTCCCAAGATACAGGAGACAAGAACAGATCTGAGGTAACGCTGAAGAGTTCACTTTGCTGCTGATTGGATTTAAGATGCCCAAGAGACTTGTAAGTGATGTAAATAAACAGTTGTTCCATGGGCCTGAAACTCAAGAGTCTGTGCTGGTGATAACAGTCTGGACCATGCATTTATAGACAGTATTTAAAACATGGGGAAGGGATAAAATCCTTGAGGGAAAGA
>NW_006784922.1:4912994-4918007 GCF_000442215.2 Lipotes vexillifer | reverse complement strand
GGGAAAGAGAAGGTAGTGTCACAGATGCCAAAAGAAGACAGGGCTCCCAGAGAGGGACTGGTGAATTTTAGCATCAAGTCAGTAATCTCTATGGGGCACATAACAAATATTTGTTGAAAGAGTAAATAACTGTTTATAAAGAAATGCACAGAGGTCATTTTTACTCTGTTGACCAAAAATGCACCGAACTTCTGATCAAAGGCAAGGTTTGTTTTCCCCGCAAAGAGAAAGTCCTCTGAAATATCTGTCTGAGTACTTACAAAGCCCCACACATTATAGTGCATTATCTTAATAACTTTATTTTGAAAGTCATTTTAGCAAATCGTTCATTTGCCTTGCCCATAATATAATCTGTTTCAACCATTGCTAAAAGCTGAGAGGGAGCTGTTGCCTTTTATACTTTTTATTAGTTTGGTTGCTAAGGTGCTTTACCCCCTCCCAAGTCCACAGAGCAATCAAACAAGGCAGCGTTTCACTGAAATTAAGGAAACCTGAAATGTTCTCTTTCTGATAGAGACAAGACATTGGGAATTCTTGAAGTTATTTTTTTCTATGAGAAAAGAGATTCTTATAAATTTTAGATGGATAAGAATACTTAAGAAACTCAGGTCTCAAATAGCCAGTTTTCTCTAAAGTTAGTGAGATACAGAATCTTTTTAATTTCAAATGAATATTGAAATAATTGGTTTATCAACTTTGTCTTTGAGATTAGACATTTTCAGATTTAAATCTCTTTAAGTATGATAATTATGTATTTCATTAATTTAAAATGTATAAATGGCACATATTATTATGTCTTCTAAATCTCTGGGAAGTTTATATATTCAAATTGGCCGCCCAAAATTCCTTTTTTATGTGCTAGTTGAAAAATAAGGGATTGACTTACGTTTAGGGTTGCTTTTATTCTAAGATATATGATACGTAAATGATGACCTAGAAAGTAAAAAGGTACATTTAAAATCCTTGCTGAATCACTTCTCTCCTCACCCTTGAGGTTTTCACTACCTGATGGTCTCAGACTGGACCGTCTGCTTTGGTGACTGTCAGAGTGACTTCGGTTTTTCTGGCACTGTGATGCTCTGGCACCCTCTTCACTAGCTTACTCCCAAGTTATCTCTGAACTAGAGTGAAAAATTCTCAGCTCTATGTAAATACAGATTGTCTTCTTCAACCCATTAGACTGGTGAGAGTGTGTGGATTTGTATCACAGGAAAACTAACTGTTCCATAGAGATAAAAGAACTTGAGGTAAGGGTCCTGTTAGCTTGGGGATCAGCCAGCTGTCTTCATTAAGAGCCCCACACCCTTGGTAGAAGGCTAGATGCTCCCTCTTGGGCAACCTGTAAGGGAGGATTAAAAGTCTGTGTTTTAAATTCAAGTACCTGCACTAAGGAGCATTTTCTTAAATATCGCGTCTAGCAGTGCCATTTCTATCTTTGAACTTACTCACCCTGGCATAATTACAATTTCAGCTTTAATGATGCTTTAATGCAGATTGTTGTGTTTGCTGTGGTAATGTGTGAGTACTTCTCCACAAAGCCATGCAAATTGCAGGCTTTTCAAGTTCTAAGCTTTGATGTTAGGAGTCACAGTGGGTAATTGCAGAGCTTGTCATGGGATGTTAAGGTGTACATACAATCTGTTAACTATCACCAGTTTAGAGGGTTCAGCTGTGGGGAGAGGAGCCCACCCACACTCCTACATTAGAGTTGATAGCAGATCTGGTTTCTGTAGACTAGGGAAGAAAGAGGTGGAGAAAATTTAGGAGAGCATACATACAAGAAAAGTCATATAGTTTTAGGAAGAAGAGATCATTTTTGTTTGGAAAATGAAATTTCAGGTTTTTAAAAAATGTCTTTAGGGGTCCCCTGGCGGCACAGTGGTTGGGAGTCCGCCTGCCGATGCAGGGGACGCGGGTTCGAGCCCTGGTCCGGGAGGATCCCACATGCCAAGGAGCTACTAAGCCCATGCGCCACAACTACTGAGCCTGCGCTCTAGAACCCGCGAGCCACGGCTACTGAGCCTGCGCTCTAGGGCCCATGCTCCGCAACAAGAGAGGCCACCGCAATGAGAAACCCACTCGCCGCAACTAGAGAAAGCCCACTCGCAGTAACGAAGACCCACTGCAGTCAAAAATAAAGTATAAATAAATAATTTTTTTTTAAAAATGTCTTTAAAAACTTTTTTTCCTGTTCACAAAAGCTGTACATGTTTGTTATAGAAAGTTTGGAAAATACAGGAAAGTATAAAGAAGAATATAAACACCATTTATATTCTTATTCACCACTCAGAATTAACTACTTAACAATTGGGTATTTGTCTAAATATGTAGATTTTACACATCTACATCTATTATAATGTTTATAACATTTATGTATCTGTCAATTTGTACATACAAACATAAAATTACATGTGCACACACAGCTTTGTGTATATATATATATATATATATATATATATATATATGTAAGTATGGGATCAGATAATCTAGATCATTTTCTTCTGGGATGATTTTAAGATTTTTACATACCATTAAATGCCTTTTTGTTGTTGTTTCAAATACTTGGTTTTAATGAGTAGATATACTCCATTTCATGAATGTGCCATAGTTACCTCCCCCTAATGAGTATTTTGACTCTCTCCAGTTTTTTGTTCTTATAAGTAATATTGTGGTGAATAGCATTGTACATAAATCTTTGTGATCAACTTTGATTAGTTTCTCAGCCTAATCTGGGAAGGTGTTCTTTAAAGTGCTGGCCTTCTATTGTCTGGTATTTGTGTCGTTGGGCCATCCATTGTTGTCTGACTGAGATTTTTGAGTCCTTAAGAGTCAAAGATTGGGTCCACAGGAAATGCTTTTTAATGCTTGCTGCAGATGACATTTAATAAGGATCAAGAATGTGTTATGTAGGCGCCAGAATAACTTTACGCGTTTCCACGTACATCTCAAGCGTGTTCTCTCTAGGTGAAACAATGGCTAGCTCTATAAACTTCCAGGAACTTTGTACCCACTAACGTCATGGTGACCTGGTGAAGTTAGTGAGGAAAATGGAGAAGGAACTATTACACAAAGCTGTGGAGTTGTTACCACTTCACACTGTGTTCCTGCTTTCCCAGGCATTGAGGACTAGATTCTAGTGTAGAAACCTCCAGCTACTATGTCTAATCATGCTCCCCGAATCCTTTTAATTTTGAGATCTCGAACAATTGATAAAAGTACTAAATGGTATATGTAATAAACACTGGATCTCAGCTCTCCATGTATCAGCAGCGTTAATTTGGGCAAATCACCCTTTAGATCTCAACTTCCTTATCTATAAAATGGAAATAATAGAACTTTCCTCTTGTAGTCTCATATGATTGCCTGAATGTGATAGCATTTGCAATATTATAAAGTTCCACACAGTGTGAGGTTTGAAGAAACTATCAAAGTATTATTATGACCAATTTGAATGCATAATGTAGTTAAAATGATAAGATAATACAGTGTGTAAATACAAAACAAAGTAGAGCATAGGCTTGTCGCAGTCTGCAGGTGGGATGCTGGCAATGGAATGTGGCCTCCTTGTAGCAGTCTCTGCTGGGGTCCATTTGTAGTGGTCTGTGATATTTTCATTTTGGCACACCAGCCTTTGGAGGTCCCTCTGCTGTGTACTTACTCTGGTTTAGAGCTGACTTGGAAAATGAACAGCATTTTTTCAACAAAGCCAACTCCAGTGGGTCAGAACCACAGCAGTTACAGAGGAGCTGGCTCAGGGTTAGGGTGATGTGTAAGTGGGGTTTGCAGCCCCCACTCCACCTTTGCTTCAGCCAGAGAAGCTCAAACTTTGTCACATTTGGGGATAGAAAGTAGTCTTTTGCTTGAGTTAAAGATTTAGTATGTACATGCGCACACACACACATTCAGGTTTGAAAACTGTTTTAAGGGGCTTCCTTGGTGGCGCAGTGGTTGAGAGTCCGCCTGCCGATGCAGGGGACATGGGTTCGCGCCCCAGTCCGGGAGGATCCCACATGTCGCGGAGCGGCTGGGCCGGTGAGCCATGGCCGCTGAGCCTGCGCTTCCGGAGCCTGTGCTCCACAACGGGAGAGGCCACAGCAGTGAGAGACCCGCGTACCGCAAAAAAAATAACAGAAGAAAAAAAAAACCCAAACTGTTTTAAGGACACTGAGACCCAGTGCAGCCAAGTGTTGAGGATCGCATGGCTTGTTGGTGTCAGAGCCAGGTCTGGAACGCTGCTTCCCAGTCACTGCCTCTTGCACCCCTCCCAGAAGAGGCTCTGGAATCTGGCCCCAAAAATGCCTTCTGGAGGGATCAGGGAAGCCCTGGGACATCCTCAGAGTGAGCTTTTTCCCTCCCCTGGTTTCAGTATTATTTATTTATTTATTTATTTATTTATTTATTTTATTTAACCTCACATCTTATGTTTTATTTTTTTTGTATTGGAGTTTATTTGATTTACAATGTTGTGTTAGTTTCAGGTGTACAACAAAGTGATTTAGTTATACATATACTATCTATTCTTTTTCAGATTCTTTTCCTATATGGGTTATTACAGAGTATAGGGTTCCCTGTGCTATACAGTAGGTCCTTGTTGATTATCTGTTTTATATATAGTAGTGTGTATATGTTAATCCCAATTCGTGGTGAGCATAGCTGCCTTCCAGAGTGAGCTTTGATTCACTCTTTTCTCCTGGGCGAGACACAGTGTCTAGATCAATGTTTTTCTTCATTTCTGTTTCTTCTCTTCTACTCTGTCAAAGAACTTGGCCTCCCCCTCCCCCAAAGTGGAGGGGGGAGCTCACTTTTTACAAAAAGAAACACATAGGTTTACAGGCATTTTGTTGTCAAAGTTATCATTCATGGTGTGTTTTGAGGATAGAGAAAAATCCCAGATTATTTTAGGAATGAACTATTGCTCTGATACATGAAAAGGGTAACTGGTGGTCAGGAGATGAGCAGGATAATAGTGTATTAACAACCCTCAATGTGACTAAATCAGATCAAGGATGGTCA